>NW_027207949.1:0-45223 GCF_963455315.2 Globicephala melas | reverse complement strand
GCCTGGGGAACGCTCTTCCGCACGTCCAGCAATCCCCACGTCAAAACCTTTCTCGGCAGAGGCAGGCACTCTCTCCCTTGTACTAGATAGCTCGGCAGAGCCTCCCGAGAAACATGCTGCGTCATTCAGCTTGAAAGCGGGACGCGGATGGGAGAGTACGCTTTCTCCCCGTTTGGAGGCGCCGTGCGCTTGGCTTCAAAGCTGCCCGAACAGCACTAGCGGCCCGACGTCTCTGCACGGCAGGATTGTCGTTGTGGGCCGAGGCTGCGTGTTCTCTCAAAGCGGAACACCGTGCTGGCAATACCTTGCTAGAAACTCCTCCCACGGCACTACATGTTCAGCTCCGGCCAAACGAAAGGTGACCTCAGGCCTCAAGGTAAGTCCCAGCGTTTCACGTCGGGGGAGTTGGGTGTGCAGGGGTCTCCATGAGGCCAGACTCCACCACGGAGTGCCTTAACTCTGCGACGCTCCTGGGGGCACACAGGAGAGGAGCTCGTTCGCCAGTTTCGCAGGATGACTTCTCTCCGTGCCGGAACGGCGGCTCCTGGCTTCTAGAGGAACCTTAGCCTAAACAGGCCCCTGGAGAAAGCTCTTCACATTCAGAGCAAGGGCAACGTACTGCTCTCTGGCTTGCCTGGGTTGAGTGCCCCAGTCGTCAAAGAGCCTCGCGAAAGCAGTGCTGCGCAGACTCCCTTTGCCAGTCGAACGGCCTCCTTGACTGAAAGAGAACTGCAGTGCCAAAAGGCACCGTGCTGACGACTGGCTCCAGGAAGAGACTCGGGACAGCACTCTCATAGAAGCGAAAGCTAGGCTGTGCGCCCAGCCTGAGGAGCAGTACGTACGTTTGCCACACTTCTTTACACAGCTAGGCATGAGCCAGAGAGCCTTGGTCACTGAGGCCTACCTAAGGGACTGCCATACTTACCCAGTAGCTCCCACGCAGAGGTCCCTGTGCCCAAACGGGCCTCCACGGAAGGCCCTGCTCCTCCCGTTGTGTTTCCTTGAGGTAATCAGAAACCGCTGAGGATCCCTATAGGAGCTCCGGTTTGAAGCTGGGCGACCCTGGCTAAACCTTATTCCCCTCCGTGGTAAACGAGACAGGGGCGGGTCCTAAGCTGCCTGAAGTACACTGCTCGCGCCCACCTTCTCTTTGCTGCCGGAAGGCCTCCCACAAGACGTCTGAGTTTACTCGTGACAGCAGAAGTCTGAGTTTACGCGTGTGAGGCCTGCTGCTCTCAGTTCCTTGCTGGGAGCTTCAGCAGGAGCGCTCGGGAGCTCGCCGGCACAAGAACTGTGAGTCCCCTCGCCCCACCCCCGGCCTCAAGCAAAAGTCCAGATTTCCCCCGTCAGGAACACCTCGGAGTGCCATAGGAGCGAAGAAGCATGCGTTAACGGAGGGCCTCAACAGTGCTAGGCTTTATTTCACGAGACACCGTGCACTCACGTTCGTTGTAACAACTGTCAAAGGGCACTGGATGCCTTCCAACTCCTCTCTGGCGTTTGAGCCACAGGCAGTAAATGCATTCGTTTGATTAAGCTCCGTGAACGTGCAACGACGATGGCGAAGCGCTGCCCTGTTCGCTCGAAAGCTCTCGTTTGTACGGCCTTCACACGGCCTCAAGGTACGCCGTTCTAAACAGCCTTACATTCCACGCTGGTGTGCCCCCAATTGGGAATGTGGGCTCTTCTGTGAGACACCAAGGTGCGTCCCAAAGGAAACCGGGGAGGGGGGGGGCTCCCCCAGGACGCCTGCGTACGGCAGTCGGTGGCCAGATGTTTACTTCCAGCCGGAGAAAGAGAAAAAGGACAGCTTTCCCAGGGACAATTCTGGACCCTTGGGAACATCCAGAATCACCAAAGCCTAAACTTGGCACGGCCTGGGGAACGCTCTTCCGCACGTCCAGCAATCCCCACGTCAAAACCTTTCTCGGCAGAGGCAGGCACTCTCTCCCTTGTACTAGATAGCTCGGCAGAGCCTCCCGAGAAACATGCTGCGTCATTCAGCTTGAAAGTGGGACGCGGATGGGAGAGTACGCTTTCTCCCCGTTTGGAGGCGCCGTGCGCTTGGCTTCAAAGCTGCCCGAACAGCACTAGCGGCCCGACGTCTCTGCACGGCAGGATTGTCGTTGTGGGCCGAGGCTGCGTGTTCTCTCAAAGCGGAACACCGTGCTGGCAATACCTTGCTAGAAACTCCTCCCACGGCACTACATGTTCAGCTCCGGCCAAACGAAAGGTGACCTCAGGCCTCAAGGTAAGTCCCAGCGTTTCACGTCGGGGGAGTTGGGTGTGCAGGGGTCTCCATGAGGCCAGACTCCACCACGGAGTGCCTTAACTCTGCGACGCTCCTGGGGGCACACAGGAGAGGAGCTCGTTCGCCAGTTTCGCAGGATGACTTCTCTCCGTGCCGGAACGGCGGCTCCTGGCTTCTAGAGGAACCTTAGCCTAAACAGGCCCCTGGAGAAAGCTCTTCACATTCAGAGCAAGGGCAACGTACTGCTCTCTGGCTTGCCTGGGTTGAGTGCCCCAGTCGTCAAAGAGCCTCGCGAAAGCAGTGCTGCGCAGACTCCCTTTGCCAGTCGAACGGCCTCCTTGACTGAAAGAGAACTGCAGTGCCAAAAGGCACCGTGCTGACGACTGGCTCCAGGAAGAGACTCGGGACAGCACTCTCATAGAAGCGAAAGCTAGGCTGTGCGCCCAGCCTGAGGAGCAGTACGTACGTTTGCCACACTTCTTTACACAGCTAGGCATGAGCCAGAGAGCCTTGGTCACTGAGGCCTACCTAAGGGACTGCCATACTTACCCAGTAGCTCCCACGCAGAGGTCCCTGTGCCCAAACGGGCCTCCACGGAAGGGCCCTGCTCCTCCCGTTGTGTTTCCTTGAGGTAATCAGAAACCGCTGAGGATCCCTATAGGAGCTCCGGTTTGAAGCTGGGCGACCCTGGCTAAACCTTATTCCCCTCCGTGGTAAACGAGACAGGGGCGGGTCCTAAGCTGCCTGAAGTACACTGCTCGCCGCCCACCTTCTCTTTGCTGCCGGAAGGCCTCCCACAAGACGTCTGAGTTTACTCGTGACAGCAGAAGTCTGAGTTTACGCGTGTGAGGCCTGCTGCTCTCAGTTCCTTGCTGGGAGCTTCAGCAGGAGCGCTCGGGAGCTCGCCGGCACAAGAACTGTGAGTCCCCTCGCCCCACCCCGGCCTCAAGCAAAAGTCCAGATTTCCCCCGTCAGGAACACCTCGGAGTGCCATAGGAGCGAAGAAGCATGCGTTAACGGAGGGCCTCAACAGTGCTAGGGCTTTATTTCACGAGACACCGTGCACTCACGTTCGTTGTAACAACTGTCAAAGGGCACTGGATGCCTTCCAACTCCTCTCTGGCGTTTGAGCCACAGGCAGTAAATGCATTCGTTTGATTAAGCTCCGTGAACGTGCAACGACGATGGCGAAGCGCTGCCCTGTTCGCTCGAAAGCTCTCGTTTGTACGGCCTTCACACGGCCTCAAGGTACGCCGTTCTAAACAGCCTTACATTCCACGCTGGTGTGCCCCCAATTGGGAATGTGGGCTCTTCTGTGAGACACCAAGGTGCGTCCCAAAGGAAACCGGGGAGGGGGGGGGGCTCCCCCAGGACGCCTGCGTACGGCAGTCGGTGGCCAGATGTTTACTTCCAGCCGGAGAAAGAGAAAAAGGACAGCTTTCCCAGGGACAATTCTGGACCCTTGGGAACATCCAGAATCACCAAAGCCTAAACTTGGCACGGCCTGGGGAACGCTCTTCCGCACGTCCAGCAATCCCCACGTCAAAACCTTTCTCGGCAGAGGCAGGCACTCTCTCCTTGTACTAGATAGCTCGGCAGAGCCTCCCGAGAAACATGCTGCGTCATTCAGCTTGAAAGCGGGACGCGGATGGGAGAGTACGCTTTCTCCCCGTTTGGAGGCGCCGTGCGCTTGGCTTCAAAGCTGCCCGAACAGCACTAGCGGCCCGACGTCTCTGCACGGCAGGATTGTCGTTGTGGGCCGAGGCTGCGTGTTCTCTCAAAGCGGAACACCGTGCTGGCAATACCTTGCTAGAAACTCCTCCCACGGCACTACATGTTCAGCTCCGGCCAAACGAAAGGTGACCTCAGGCCTCAAGGTAAGTCCCAGCGTTTCACGTCGGGGGAGTTGGGTGTGCAGGGGTCTCCATGAGGCCAGACTCCACCACGGAGTGCCTTAACTCTGCGACGCTCCTGGGGGCACACAGGAGAGGAGCTCGTTCGCCAGTTTCGCAGGATGACTTCTCTCCGTGCCGGAACGGCGGCTCCTGGCTTCTAGAGGAACCTTAGCCTAAACAGGCCCCTGGAGAAAGCTCTTCACATTCAGAGCAAGGGCAACGTACTGCTCTCTGGCTTGCCTGGGTTGAGTGCCCCAGTCGTCAAAGAGCCTCGCGAAAGCAGTGCTGCGCAGACTCCCTTTGCCAGTCGAACGGCCTCCTTGACTGAAAGAGAACTGCAGTGCCAAAAGGCACCGTGCTGACGACTGGCTCCAGGAAGAGACTCGGGACAGCACTCTCATAGAAGCGAAAGCTAGGCTGTGCGCCCAGCCTGAGGAGCAGTACGTACGTTTGCCACACTTCTTTACACAGCTAGGCATGAGCCAGAGAGCCTTGGTCACTGAGGCCTACCTAAGGGACTGCCATACTTACCCAGTAGCTCCCACGCAGAGGTCCCTGTGCCCAAACGGGCCTCCACGGAAGGGCCCTGCTCCTCCCGTTGTGTTTCCTTGAGGTAATCAGAAACCGCTGAGGATCCCTATAGGAGCTCCGGTTTGAAGCTGGGCGACCCTGGCTAAACCTTATTCCCCTCCGTGGTAAACGAGACAGGGGCGGGTCCTAAGCTGCCTGAAGTACACTGCTCGCGCCCACCTTCTCTTTGCTGCCGGAAGGCCTCCCACAAGACGTCTGAGTTTACTCGTGACAGCAGAAGTCTGAGTTTACGCGTGTGAGGCCTGCTGCTCTCAGTTCCTTGCTGGGAGCTTCAGCAGGAGCGCTCGGGAGCTCGCCGGCACAAGAACTGTGAGTCCCCTCGCCCCACCCCGGCCTCAAGCAAAAGTCCAGATTTCCCCCGTCAGGAACACCTCGGAGTGCCATAGGAGCGAAGAAGCATGCGTTAACGGAGGGCCTCAACAGTGCTAGGGCTTTATTTCACGAGACACCGTGCACTCACGTTCGTTGTAACAACTGTCAAAGGGCACTGGATGCCTTCCAACTCCTCTCTGGCGTTTGAGCCACAGGCAGTAAATGCATTCGTTTGATTAAGCTCCGTGAACGTGCAACGACGATGGCGAAGCGCTGCCCTGTTCGCTCGAAAGCTCTCGTTTGTACGGCCTTCACACGGCCTCAAGGTACGCCGTTCTAAACAGCCTTACATTCCACGCTGGTGTGCCCCCAATTGGGAATGTGGGCTCTTCTGTGAGACACCAAGGTGCGTCCCAAAGGAAACCGGGGAGGGGGGGGGCTCCCCCAGGACGCCTGCGTACGGCAGTCGGTGGCCAGATGTTTACTTCCAGCCGGAGAAAGAGAAAAAGGACAGCTTTCCCAGGGACAATTCTGGACCCTTGGGAACATCCAGAATCACCAAAGCCTAAACTTGGCACGGCCTGGGGAACGCTCTTCCGCACGTCCAGCAATCCCCACGTCAAAACCTTTCTCGGCAGAGGCAGGCACTCTCTCCCCTTGTACTAGATAGCTCGGCAGAGCCTCCCGAGAAACATGCTGCGTCATTCAGCTTGAAAGCGGGACGCGGATGGGAGAGTACGCTTTCTCCCCCGTTTGGAGGCGCCGTGCGCTTGGCTTCAAAGCTGCCCGAACAGCACTAGCGGCCCGACGTCTCTGCACGGCAGGATTGTCGTTGTGGGCCGAGGCTGCGTGTTCTCTCAAAGCGGAACACCGTGCTGGCAATACCTTGCTAGAAACTCCTCCCACGGCACTACATGTTCAGCTCCGGCCAAACGAAAGGTGACCTCAGGCCTCAAGGTAAGTCCCAGCGTTTCACGTCGGGGGAGTTGGGTGTGCAGGGGTCTCCATGAGGCCAGACTCCACCACGGAGTGCCTTAACTCTGCGACGCTCCTGGGGGCACACAGGAGAGGAGCTCGTTCGCCAGTTTCGCAGGATGACTTCTCTCCGTGCCGGAACGGCGGCTCCTGGCTTCTAGAGGAACCTTAGCCTAAACAGGCCCCTGGAGAAAGCTCTTCACATTCAGAGCAAGGGCAACGTACTGCTCTCTGGCTTGCCTGGGTTGAGTGCCCCAGTCGTCAAAGAGCCTCGCGAAGCAGTGCTGCGCAGACTCCCTTTGCCAGTCGAACGGCCTCCTTGACTGAAAGAGAACTGCAGTGCCAAAAGGCACCGTGCTGACGACTGGCTCCAGGAAGAGACTCGGGACAGCACTCTCATAGAAGCGAAAGCTAGGCTGTGCGCCCAGCCTGAGGAGCAGTACGTACGTTTGCCACACTTCTTTACACAGCTAGGCATGAGCCAGAGAGCCTTGGTCACTGAGGCCTACCTAAGGGACTGCCATACTTACCCAGTAGCTCCCACGCAGAGGTCCCTGTGCCCAAACGGGCCTCCACGGAAGGGCCCTGCTCCTCCCGTTGTGTTTCCTTGAGGTAATCAGAAACCGCTGAGGATCCCTATAGGAGCTCCGGTTTGAAGCTGGGCGACCCTGGCTAAACCTTATTCCCCTCCGTGGTAAACGAGACAGTGGCGGGTCCTAAGCTGCCTGAAGTACACTGCTCGCGCCCACCTTCTCTTGCTGCCGGAAGGCCTCCCACAAAGACGTCTGAGTTTACTCGTGACAGCAGAAGTCTGAGTTTACGCGTGTGAGGCCTGCTGCTCTCAGTTCCTTGCTGGGAGCTTCAGCAGGAGCGCTCGGGAGCTCGCCGGCACAAGAACTGTGAGTCCCCTCGCCCCACCCCGGCCTCAAGCAAAAGTCCAGATTTCCCCCGTCAGGAACACCTCGGAGTGCCATAGGAGCGAAGAAGCATGCGTTAACGGAGGGCCTCAACAGTGCTAGGGCTTTATTTCACGAGACACCGTGCACTCACGTTCGTTGTAACAACTGTCAAAGGGCACTGGATGCCTTCCAACTCCTCTCTGGCGTTTGAGCCACAGGAAGTAAATGCATTCGTTTGATTAAGCTCCGTGAACGTGCAACGACGATGGCGAAGCGCTGCCCTGTTCGCTCGAAAGCTCTCGTTTGTACGGCCCTTCACACGGCCTCAAGGTACGCCGTTCTAAACCTGCCTTACATTCCACGCTGGTGTGCCCCAATTGGGAATGTGGGCTCTTCTGTGAGACACCAAGGTGCGTCCCAAGGAAACCGGGGAGGGGGGGGGGCTCCCCCAGGACGCCTGCGTACGGCAGTCGGTGGCCAGATGTTTACTTCCAGCCGGAGAAAGAGAAAAAGGACAGCTTTCCCAGGGACAATTCTGGACCCTTGGGAACATCCAGAATCACCAAAGCCTAAACTTGGCACGGCCTGGGGAACGCTCTTCCGCACGTCCAGCAATCCCCACGTCAAAACCTTTCTCGGCAGAGGCAGGCACTCTCTCCCTTGTACTAGATAGCTCGGCAGAGCCTCCCGAGAAACATGCTGCGTCATTCAGCTTGAAAGCGGGACGCGGATGGGAGAGTACGCTTTCTCCCCGTTTGGAGGCGCCGTGCGCTTGGCTTCAAAGCTGCCCGAACAGCACTAGCGGCCCGACGTCTCTGCACGGCAGGATTGTCGTTGTGGGCCGAGGCTGCGTGTTCTCTCAAAGCGGAACACCGTGCTGGCAATACCTTGCTAGAAACTCCTCCCACGGCACTACATGTTCAGCTCCGGCCAAACGAAAGGTGACCTCAGGCCTCAAGGTAAGTCCCAGCGTTTCACGTCGGGGGAGTTGGGTGTGCAGGGGTCTCCATGAGGCCAGACTCCACCACGGAGTGCCTTAACTCTGCGACGCTCCTGGGGGCACACAGGAGAGGAGCTCGTTCGCCAGTTTCGCAGGATGACTTCTCTCCGTGCCGGAACGGCGGCTCCTGGCTTCTAGAGGAACCTTAGCCTAAACAGGCCCCTGGAGAAAGCTCTTCACATTCAGAGCAAGGGCAACGTACTGCTCTCTGGCTTGCCTGGGTTGAGTGCCCCAGTCGTCAAAGAGCCTCGCGAAAGCAGTGCTGCGCAGACTCCCTTTGCCAGTCGAACGGCCTCCTTGACTGAAAGAGAACTGCAGTGCCAAAAGGCACCGTGCTGACGACTGGCTCCAGGAAGAGACTCGGGACAGCACTCTCATAGAAGCGAAAGCTAGGCTGTGCGCCCAGCCTGAGGAGCAGTACGTACGTTTGCCACACTTCTTTACACAGCTAGGCATGAGCCAGAGAGCCTTGGTCACTGAGGCCTACCTAAGGGACTGCCATACTTACCCAGTAGCTCCCACGCAGAGGTCCCTGTGCCCAAACGGGCCTCCACGGAAGGGCCCTGCTCCTCCCGTTGTGTTTCCTTGAGGTAATCAGAAACCGCTGAGGATCCCTATAGGAGCTCCGGTTTGAAGCTGGGCGACCCTGGCTAAACCTTATTCCCCTCCGTGGTAAACGAGACAGGGGCGGGTCCTAAGCTGCCTGAAGTACACTGCTCGCGCCCACCTTCTCTTTGCTGCCGGAAGGCCTCCCACAAGACGTCTGAGTTTACTCGTGACAGCAGAAGTCTGAGTTTACGCGTGTGAGGCCTGCTGCTCTCAGTTCCTTGCTGGGAGCTTCAGCAGGAGCGCTCGGGAGCTCGCCGGCACAAGAACTGTGAGTCCCCTCGCCCCACCCCGGCCTCAAGCAAAAGTCCAGATTTCCCCCGTCAGGAACACCTCGGAGTGCCATAGGAGCGAAGAAGCATGCGTTAACGGAGGGCCTCAACAGTGCTAGGGCTTTATTTCACGAGACACCGTGCACTCACGTTCGTTGTAACAACTGTCAAAGGGCACTGGATGCCTTCCAACTCCTCTCTGGCGTTTGAGCCACAGGCAGTAAATGCATTCGTTTGATTAAGCTCCGTGAACGTGCAACGACGATGGCGAAGCGCTGCCCTGTTCGCTCGAAAGCTCTCGTTTGTACGGCCTTCACACGGCCTCAAGGTACGCCGTTCTAAACAGCCTTACATTCCACGCTGGTGTGCCCCCAATTGGGAATGTGGGCTCTTCTGTGAGACACCAAGGTGCGTCCCAAAGGAAACCGGGGAGGGGGGGGGCTCCCCCAGGACGCCTGCGTACGGCAGTCGGTGGCCAGATGTTTACTTCCAGCCGGAGAAAGAGAAAAAGGACAGCTTTCCCAGGGACAATTCTGGACCCTTGGGAACATCCAGAATCACCAAAGCCTAAACTTGGCACGGCCTGGGGAACGCTCTTCCGCACGTCCAGCAATCCCCACGTCAAAACCTTTCTCGGCAGAGGCAGGCACTCTCTCCCTTGTACTAGATAGCTCGGCAGAGCCTCCCGAGAAACATGCTGCGTCATTCAGCTTGAAAGCGGGACGCGGATGGGAGAGTACGCTTTCTCCCCGTTTGGAGGCGCCGTGCGCTTGGCTTCAAAGCTGCCCGAACAGCACTAGCGGCCCGACGTCTCTGCACGGCAGGATTGTCGTTGTGGGCCGAGGCTGCGTGTTCTCTCAAAGCGGAACACCGTGCTGGCAATACCTTGCTAGAAACTCCTCCCACGGCACTACATGTTCAGCTCCGGCCAAACGAAAGGTGACCTCAGGCCTCAAGGTAAGTCCCAGCGTTTCACGTCGGGGGAGTTGGGTGTGCAGGGGTCTCCATGAGGCCAGACTCCACCACGGAGTGCCTTAACTCTGCGACGCTCCTGGGGGCACACAGGAGAGGAGCTCGTTCGCCAGTTTCGCAGGATGACTTCTCTCCGTGCCGGAACGGCGGCTCCTGGCTTCTAGAGGAACCTTAGCCTAAACAGGCCCCTGGAGAAAGCTCTTCACATTCAGAGCAAGGGCAACGTACTGCTCTCTGGCTTGCCTGGGTTGAGTGCCCCAGTCGTCAAAGAGCCTCGCGAAAGCAGTGCTGCGCAGACTCCCTTTGCCAGTCGAACGGCCTCCTTGACTGAAAGAGAACTGCAGTGCCAAAAGGCACCGTGCTGACGACTGGCTCCAGGAAGAGACTCGGGACAGCACTCTCATAGAAGCGAAAGCTAGGCTGTGCGCCCAGCCTGAGGAGCAGTACGTACGTTTGCCACACTTCTTTACACAGCTAGGCATGAGCCAGAGAGCCTTGGTCACTGAGGCCTACCTAAGGGACTGCCATACTTACCCAGTAGCTCCCACGCAGAGGTCCCTGTGCCCAAACGGGCCTCCACGGAAGGGCCCTGCTCCTCCCGTTGTGTTTCCTTGAGGTAATCAGAAACCGCTGAGGATCCCTATAGGAGCTCCGGTTTGAAGCTGGGCGACCCTGGCTAAACCTTATTCCCCTCCGTGGTAAACGAGACAGTGGCGGGTCCTAAGCTGCCTGAAGTACACTGCTCGCGCCCACCTTCTCTTTGCTGCCGGAAGGCCTCCCACAAGACGTCTGAGTTTACTCGTGACAGCAGAAGTCTGAGTTTACGCGTGTGAGGCCTGCTGCTCTCAGTTCCTTGCTGGGAGCTTCAGCAGGAGCGCTCGGGAGCTCGCCGGCACAAGAACTGTGAGTCCCCTCGCCCCACCCCGGCCTCAAGCAAAAGTCCAGATTTCCCCCGTCAGGAACACCTCGGAGTGCCATAGGAGCGAAGAAGCATGCGTTAACGGAGGGCCTCAACAGTGCTAGGGCTTTATTTCACGAGACACCGTGCACTCACGTTCGTTGTAACAACTGTCAAAGGGCACTGGATGCCTTCCAACTCCTCTCTGGCGTTTGAGCCACAGGAAGTAAATGCATTCGTTTGATTAAGCTCCGTGAACGTGCAACGACGATGGCGAAGCGCTGCCCTGTTCGCTCGAAAGCTCTCGTTTGTACGGCCTTCACACGGCCTCAAGGTACGCCGTTCTAAACAGCCTTACATTCCACGCTGGTGTGCCCCCAATTGGGAATGTGGGCTCTTCTGTGAGACACCAAGGTGCGTCCCAAAGGAAACCGGGGAGGGGGGGGGGCTCCCCCAGGACGCCTGCGTACGGCAGTCGGTGGCCAGATGTTTACTTCCAGCCGGAGAAAGAGAAAAAGGACAGCTTTCCCAGGGACAATTCTGGACCCTTGGGAACATCCAGAATCACCAAAGCCTAAACTTGGCACGGCCTGGGGAACGCTCTTCCGCACGTCCAGCAATCCCCACGTCAAAACCTTTCTCGGCAGAGGCAGGCACTCTCTCCCTTGTACTAGATAGCTCGGCAGAGCCTCCCGAGAAACATGCTGCGTCATTCAGCTTGAAAGCGGGACGCGGATGGGAGAGTACGCTTTCTCCCCGTTTGGAGGCGCCGTGCGCTTGGCTTCAAAGCTGCCCGAACAGCACTAGCGGCCCGACGTCTCTGCACGGCAGGATTGTCGTTGTGGGCCGAGGCTGCGTGTTCTCTCAAAGCGGAACACCGTGCTGGCAATACCTTGCTAGAAACTCCTCCCACGGCACTACATGTTCAGCTCCGGCCAAACGAAAGGTGACCTCAGGCCTCAAGGTAAGTCCCAGCGTTTCACGTCGGGGGAGTTGGGTGTGCAGGGGTCTCCATGAGGCCAGACTCCACCACGGAGTGCCTTAACTCTGCGACGCTCCTGGGGGCACACAGGAGAGGAGCTCGTTCGCCAGTTTCGCAGGATGACTTCTCTCCGTGCCGGAACGGCGGCTCCTGGCTTCTAGAGGAACCTTAGCCTAAACAGGCCCCTGGAGAAAGCTCTTCACATTCAGAGCAAGGGCAACGTACTGCTCTCTGGCTTGCCTGGGTTGAGTGCCCCAGTCGTCAAAGAGCCTCGCGAAAGCAGTGCTGCGCAGACTCCCTTTGCCAGTCGAACGGCCTCCTTGACTGAAAGAGAACTGCAGTGCCAAAAGGCACCGTGCTGACGACTGGCTCCAGGAAGAGACTCGGGACAGCACTCTCATAGAAGCGAAAGCTAGGCTGTGCGCCCAGCCTGAGGAGCAGTACGTACGTTTGCCACACTTCTTTACACAGCTAGGCATGAGCCAGAGAGCCTTGGTCACTGAGGCCTACCTAAGGGACTGCCATACTTACCCAGTAGCTCCCACGCAGAGGTCCCTGTGCCCAAACGGGCCTCCACGGAAGGGCCCTGCTCCTCCCGTTGTGTTTCCTTGAGGTAATCAGAAACCGCTGAGGATCCCTATAGGAGCTCCGGTTTGAAGCTGGGCGACCCTGGCTAAACCTTATTCCCCTCCGTGGTAAACGAGACAGGGGCGGGTCCTAAGCTGCCTGAAGTACACTGCTCGCGCCCACCTTCTCTTTGCTGCCGGAAGGCCTCCCACAAGACGTCTGAGTTTACTCGTGACAGCAGAAGTCTGAGTTTACGCGTGTGAGGCCTGCTGCTCTCAGTTCCTTGCTGGGAGCTTCAGCAGGAGCGCTCGGGAGCTCGCCGGCACAAGAACTGTGAGTCCCCTCGCCCCACCCCGGCCTCAAGCAAAAGTCCAGATTTCCCCCGTCAGGAACACCTCGGAGTGCCATAGGAGCGAAGAAGCATGCGTTAACGGAGGGCCTCAACAGTGCTAGGGCTTTATTTCACGAGACACCGTGCACTCACGTTCGTTGTAACAACTGTCAAAGGGCACTGGATGCCTTCCAACTCCTCTCTGGCGTTTGAGCCACAGGCAGTAAATGCATTCGTTTGATTAAGCTCCGTGAACGTGCAACGACGATGGCGAAGCGCTGCCCTGTTCGCTCGAAAGCTCTCGTTTGTACGGCCTTCACACGGCCTCAGGGTACGCCGTTCTAAACAGCCTTACATTCCACGCTGGTGTGCCCCCAATTGGGAATGTGGGCTCTTCTGTGAGACACCAAGGTGCGTCCCAAAGGAAACCGGGGAGGGGGGGGCTCCCCCAGGACGCCTGCGTACGGCAGTCGGTGGCCAGATGTTTACTTCCAGCCGGAGAAAGAGAAAAAGGACAGCTTTCCCAGGGACAATTCTGGACCCTTGGGAACATCCAGAATCACCAAAGCCTAAACTTGGCACGGCCTGGGGAACGCTCTTCCGCACGTCCAGCAATCCCCACGTCAAAACCTTTCTCGGCAGAGGCAGGCACTCTCTCCCTTGTACTAGATAGCTCGGCAGAGCCTCCCGAGAAACATGCTGCGTCATTCAGCTTGAAAGCGGGACGCGGATGGGAGAGTACGCTTTCTCCCCGTTTGGAGGCGCCGTGCGCTTGGCTTCAAAGCTGCCCGAACAGCACTAGCGGCCCGACGTCTCTGCACGGCAGGATTGTCGTTGTGGGCCGAGGCTGCGTGTTCTCTCAAAGCGGAACACCGTGCTGGCAATACCTTGCTAGAAACTCCTCCCACGGCACTACATGTTCAGCTCCGGCCAAACGAAAGGTGACCTCAGGCCTCAAGGTAAGTCCCAGCGTTTCACGTCGGGGGAGTTGGGTGTGCAGGGGTCTCCATGAGGCCAGACTCCACCACGGAGTGCCTTAACTCTGCGACGCTCCTGGGGGCACACAGGAGAGGAGCTCGTTCGCCAGTTTCGCAGGATGACTTCTCTCCGTGCCGGAACGGCGGCTCCTGGCTTCTAGAGGAACCTTAGCCTAAACAGGCCCCTGGAGAAAGCTCTTCACATTCAGAGCAAGGGCAACGTACTGCTCTCTGGCTTGCCTGGGTTGAGTGCCCCAGTCGTCAAAGAGCCTCGCGAAAGCAGTGCTGCGCAGACTCCCTTTGCCAGTCGAACGGCCTCCTTGACTGAAAGAGAACTGCAGTGCCAAAAGGCACCGTGCTGACGACTGGCTCCAGGAAGAGACTCGGGACAGCACTCTCATAGAAGCGAAAGCTAGGCTGTGCGCCCAGCCTGAGGAGCAGTACGTACGTTTGCCACACTTCTTTACACAGCTAGGCATGAGCCAGAGAGCCTTGGTCACTGAGGCCTACCTAAGGGACTGCCATACTTACCCAGTAGCTCCCACGCAGAGGTCCCTGTGCCCAAACGGGCCTCCACGGAAGGGCCCTGCTCCTCCCGTTGTGTTTCCTTGAGGTAATCAGAAACCGCTGAGGATCCCTATAGGAGCTCCGGTTTGAAGCTGGGCGACCCTGGCTAAACCTTATTCCCCTCCGTGGTAAACGAGACAGTGGCGGGTCCTAAGCTGCCTGAAGTACACTGCTCGCGCCCACCTTCTCTTTGCTGCCGGAAGGCCTCCCACAAGACGTCTGAGTTTACTCGTGACAGCAGAAGTCTGAGTTTACGCGTGTGAGGCCTGCTGCTCTCAGTTCCTTGCTGGGAGCTTCAGCAGGAGCGCTCGGGAGCTCGCCGGCACAAGAACTGTGAGTCCCCTCGCCCCACCCCGGCCTCAAGCAAAAGTCCAGATTTCCCCCGTCAGGAACACCTCGGAGTGCCATAGGAGCGAAGAAGCATGCGTTAACGGAGGGCCTCAACAGTGCTAGGACTTTATTTCACGAGACACCGTGCACTCACGTTCGTTGTAACAACTGTCAAAGGGCACTGGATGCCTTCCAACTCCTCTCTGGCGTTTGAGCCACAGGAAGTAAATGCATTCGTTTGATTAAGCTCCGTGAACGTGCAACGACGATGGCGAAGCGCTGCCCTGTTCGCTCGAAAGCTCTCGTTTGTACGGCCTTCACACGGCCTCAAGGTACGCCGTTCTAAACAGCCTTACATTCCACGCTGGTGTGCCCCCAATTGGGAATGTGGGCTCTTCTGTGAGACACCAAGGTGCGTCCCAAAGGAAACCGGGGAGGGGGGGGGCTCCCCCAGGACGCCTGCGTACGGCAGTCGGTGGCCAGATGTTTACTTCCAGCCGGAGAAAGAGAAAAAGGACAGCTTTCCCAGGGACAATTCTGGACCCTTGGGAACATCCAGAATCACCAAAGCCTAAACTTGGCACGGCCTGGGGAACGCTCTTCCGCACGTCCAGCAATCCCCACGTCAAAACCTTTCTCGGCAGAGGCAGGCACTCTCTCCCTTGTACTAGATAGCTCGGCAGAGCCTCCCGAGAAACATGCTGCGTCATTCAGCTTGAAAGCGGGACGCGGATGGGAGAGTACGCTTTCTCCCCGTTTGGAGGCGCCGTGCGCTTGGCTTCAAAGCTGCCCGAACAGCACTAGCGGCCCGACGTCTCTGCACGGCAGGATTGTCGTTGTGGGCCGAGGCTGCGTGTTCTCTCAAAGCGGAACACCGTGCTGGCAATACCTTGCTAGAAACTCCTCCCACGGCACTACATGTTCAGCTCCGGCCAAACGAAAGGTGACCTCAGGCCTCAAGGTAAGTCCCAGCGTTTCACGTCGGGGGAGTTGGGTGTGCAGGGGTCTCCATGAGGCCAGACTCCACCACGGAGTGCCTTAACTCTGCGACGCTCCTGGGGGCACACAGGAGAGGAGCTCGTTCGCCAGTTTCGCAGGATGACTTCTCTCCGTGCCGGAACGGCGGCTCCTGGCTTCTAGAGGAACCTTAGCCTAAACAGGCCCCTGGAGAAAGCTCTTCACATTCAGAGCAAGGGCAACGTACTGCTCTCTGGCTTGCCTGGGTTGAGTGCCCCAGTCGTCAAAGAGCCTCGCGAAAGCAGTGCTGCGCAGACTCCCTTTGCCAGTCGAACGGCCTCCTTGACTGAAAGAGAACTGCAGTGCCAAAAGGCACCGTGCTGACGACTGGCTCCAGGAAGAGACTCGGGACAGCACTCTCATAGAAGCGAAAGCTAGGCTGTGCGCCCAGCCTGAGGAGCAGTACGTACGTTTGCCACACTTCTTTACACAGCTAGGCATGAGCCAGAGAGCCTTGGTCACTGAGGCCTACCTAAGGGACTGCCATACTTACCCAGTAGCTCCCACGCAGAGGTCCCTGTGCCCAAACGGGCCTCCACGGAAGGGCCCTGCTCCTCCCGTTGTGTTTCCTTGAGGTAATCAGAAACCGCTGAGGATCCCTATAGGAGCTCCGGTTTGAAGCTGGGCGACCCTGGCTAAACCTTATTCCCCTCCGTGGTAAACGAGACAGTGGCGGGTCCTAAGCTGCCTGAAGTACACTGCTCGCGCCCACCTTCTCTTTGCTGCCGGAAGGCCTCCCACAAGACGTCTGAGTTTACTCGTGACAGCAGAAGTCTGAGTTTACGCGTGTGAGGCCTGCTGCTCTCAGTTCCTTGCTGGGAGCTTCAGCAGGAGCGCTCGGGAGCTCGCCGGCACAAGAACTGTGAGTCCCCTCGCCCCACCCCGGCCTCAAGCAAAAGTCCAGATTTCCCCCGTCAGGAACACCTCGGAGTGCCATAGGAGCGAAGAAGCATGCGTTAACGGAGGGCCTCAACAGTGCTAGGGCTTTATTTCACGAGACACCGTGCACTCACGTTCGTTGTAACAACTGTCAAAGGGCACTGGATGCCTTCCAACTCCTCTCTGGCGTTTGAGCCACAGGCAGTAAATGCATTCGTTTGATTAAGCTCCGTGAACGTGCAACGACGATGGCGAAGCGCTGCCCTGTTCGCTCGAAAGCTCTCGTTTGTACGGCCTTCACACGGCCTCAAGGTACGCCGTTCTAAACAGCCTTACATTCCACGCTGGTGTGCCCCCAATTGGGAATGTGGGCTCTTCTGTGAGACACCAAGGTGCGTCCCAAAGGAAACCGGGGAGGGGGGGGGCTCCCCCAGGACGCCTGCGTACGGCAGTCGGTGGCCAGATGTTTACTTCCAGCCGGAGAAAGAGAAAAAGGACAGCTTTCCCAGGGACAATTCTGGACCCTTGGGAACATCCAGAATCACCAAAGCCTAAACTTGGCACGGCCTGGGGAACGCTCTTCCGCACGTCCAGCAATCCCCACGTCAAAACCTTTCTCGGCAGAGGCAGGCACTCTCTCCCTTGTACTAGATAGCTCGGCAGAGCCTCCCGAGAAACATGCTGCGTCATTCAGCTTGAAAGCGGGACGCGGATGGGAGAGTACGCTTTCTCCCCGTTTGGAGGCGCCGTGCGCTTGGCTTCAAAGCTGCCCGAACAGCACTAGCGGCCCGACGTCTCTGCACGGCAGGATTGTCGTTGTGGGCCGAGGCTGCGTGTTCTCTCAAAGCGGAACACCGTGCTGGCAATACCTTGCTAGAAACTCCTCCCACGGCACTACATGTTCAGCTCCGGCCAAACGAAAGGTGACCTCAGGCCTCAAGGTAAGTCCCAGCGTTTCACGTCGGGGGAGTTGGGTGTGCAGGGGTCTCCATGAGGCCAGACTCCACCACGGAGTGCCTTAACTCTGCGACGCTCCTGGGGGCACACAGGAGAGGAGCTCGTTCGCCAGTTTCGCAGGATGACTTCTCTCCGTGCCGGAACGGCGGCTCCTGGCTTCTAGAGGAACCTTAGCCTAAACAGGCCCCTGGAGAAAGCTCTTCACATTCAGAGCAAGGGCAACGTACTGCTCTCTGGCTTGCCTGGGTTGAGTGCCCCAGTCGTCAAAGAGCCTCGCGAAAGCAGTGCTGCGCAGACTCCCTTTGCCAGTCGAACGGCCTCCTTGACTGAAAGAGAACTGCAGTGCCAAAAGGCACCGTGCTGACGACTGGCTCCAGGAAGAGACTCGGGACAGCACTCTCATAGAAGCGAAAGCTAGGCTGTGCGCCCAGCCTGAGGAGCAGTACGTACGTTTGCCACACTTCTTTACACAGCTAGGCATGAGCCAGAGAGCCTTGGTCACTGAGGCCTACCTAAGGGACTGCCATACTTACCCAGTAGCTCCCACGCAGAGGTCCCTGTGCCCAAACGGGCCTCCACGGAAGGGCCCTGCTCCTCCCGTTGTGTTTCCTTGAGGTAATCAGAAACCGCTGAGGATCCCTATAGGAGCTCCGGTTTGAAGCTGGGCGACCCTGGCTAAACCTTATTCCCCTCCGTGGTAAACGAGACAGGGGCGGGTCCTAAGCTGCCTGAAGTACACTGCTCGCGCCCACCTTCTCTTTGCTGCCGGAAGGCCTCCCACAAGACGTCTGAGTTTACTCGTGACAGCAGAAGTCTGAGTTTACGCGTGTGAGGCCTGCTGCTCTCAGTTCCTTGCTGGGAGCTTCAGCAGGAGCGCTCGGGAGCTCGCCGGCACAAGAACTGTGAGTCCCCTCGCCCCACCCCGGCCTCAAGCAAAAGTCCAGATTTCCCCCGTCAGGAACACCTCGGAGTGCCATAGGAGCGAAGAAGCATGCGTTAACGGAGGGCCTCAACAGTGCTAGGGCTTTATTTCACGAGACACCGTGCACTCACGTTCGTTGTAACAACTGTCAAAGGGCACTGGATGCCTTCCAACTCCTCTCTGGCGTTTGAGCCACAGGAAGTAAATGCATTCGTTTGATTAAGCTCCGTGAACGTGCAACGACGATGGCGAAGCGCTGCCCTGTTCGCTCGAAAGCTCTCGTTTGTACGGCCTTCACACGGCCTCAAGGTACGCCGTTCTAAACAGCCTTACATTCCACGCTGGTGTGCCCCCAATTGGGAATGTGGGCTCTTCTGTGAGACACCAAGGTGCGTCCCAAAGGAAACCGGGGAGGGGGGGGGGCTCCCCCAGGACGCCTGCGTACGGCAGTCGGTGGCCAGATGTTTACTTCCAGCCGGAGAAAGAGAAAAAGGACAGCTTTCCCAGGGACAATTCTGGACCCTTGGGAACATCCAGAATCACCAAAGCCTAAACTTGGCACGGCCTGGGGAACGCTCTTCCGCACGTCCAGCAATCCCCACGTCAAAACCTTTCTCGGCAGAGGCAGGCACTCTCTCCCTTGTACTAGATAGCTCGGCAGAGCCTCCCGAGAAACATGCTGCGTCATTCAGCTTGAAAGCGGGACGCGGATGGGAGAGTACGCTTTCTCCCCGTTTGGAGGCGCCGTGCGCTTGGCTTCAAAGCTGCCCGAACAGCACTAGCGGCCCGACGTCTCTGCACGGCAGGATTGTCGTTGTGGGCCGAGGCTGCGTGTTCTCTCAAAGCGGAACACCGTGCTGGCAATACCTTGCTAGAAACTCCTCCCACGGCACTACATGTTCAGCTCCGGCCAAACGAAAGGTGACCTCAGGCCTCAAGGTAAGTCCCAGCGTTTCACGTCGGGGGAGTTGGGTGTGCAGGG
Organism: Globicephala melas; assembly: GCF_963455315.2. NCBI lineage: Eukaryota > Metazoa > Chordata > Mammalia > Artiodactyla > Delphinidae > Globicephala > Globicephala melas. The sequence continues at coordinate 26,041 of NW_027207949.1, read as the reverse complement.
GTCTCCATGAGGCCAGACTCCACCACGGAGTGCCTTAACTCTGCGACGCTCCTGGGGGCACACAGGAGAGGAGCTCGTTCGCCAGTTTCGCAGGATGACTTCTCTCCGTGCCGGAACGGCGGCTCCTGGCTTCTAGAGGAACCTTAGCCTAAACAGGCCCCTGGAGAAAGCTCTTCACATTCAGAGCAAGGGCAACGTACTGCTCTCTGGCTTGCCTGGGTTGAGTGCCCCAGTCGTCAAAGAGCCTCGCGAAAGCAGTGCTGCGCAGACTCCCTTTGCCAGTCGAACGGCCTCCTTGACTGAAAGAGAACTGCAGTGCCAAAAGGCACCGTGCTGACGACTGGCTCCAGGAAGAGACTCGGGACAGCACTCTCATAGAAGCGAAAGCTAGGCTGTGCGCCCAGCCTGAGGAGCAGTACGTACGTTTGCCACACTTCTTTACACAGCTAGGCATGAGCCAGAGAGCCTTGGTCACTGAGGCCTACCTAAGGGACTGCCATACTTACCCAGTAGCTCCCACGCAGAGGTCCCTGTGCCCAAACGGGCCTCCACGGAAGGGCCCTGCTCCTCCCGTTGTGTTTCCTTGAGGTAATCAGAAACCGCTGAGGATCCCTATAGGAGCTCCGGTTTGAAGCTGGGCGACCCTGGCTAAACCTTATTCCCCTCCGTGGTAAACGAGACAGGGGCGGGTCCTAAGCTGCCTGAAGTACACTGCTCGCGCCCACCTTCTCTTTGCTGCCGGAAGGCCTCCCACAAGACGTCTGAGTTTACTCGTGACAGCAGAAGTCTGAGTTTACGCGTGTGAGGCCTGCTGCTCTCAGTTCCTTGCTGGGAGCTTCAGCAGGAGCGCTCGGGAGCTCGCCGGCACAAGAACTGTGAGTCCCCTCGCCCCACCCCGGCCTCAAGCAAAAGTCCAGATTTCCCCCGTCAGGAACACCTCGGAGTGCCATAGGAGCGAAGAAGCATGCGTTAACGGAGGGCCTCAACAGTGCTAGGGCTTTATTTCACGAGACACCGTGCACTCACGTTCGTTGTAACAACTGTCAAAGGGCACTGGATGCCTTCCAACTCCTCTCTGGCGTTTGAGCCACAGGCAGTAAATGCATTCGTTTGATTAAGCTCCGTGAACGTGCAACGACGATGGCGAAGCGCTGCCCTGTTCGCTCGAAAGCTCTCGTTTGTACGGCCTTCACACGGCCTCAGGGTACGCCGTTCTAAACAGCCTTACATTCCACGCTGGTGTGCCCCCAATTGGGAATGTGGGCTCTTCTGTGAGACACCAAGGTGCGTCCCAAAGGAAACCGGGGAGGGGGGGGGCTCCCCCAGGACGCCTGCGTACGGCAGTCGGTGGCCAGATGTTTACTTCCAGCCGGAGAAAGAGAAAAAGGACAGCTTTCCCAGGGACAATTCTGGACCCTTGGGAACATCCAGAATCACCAAAGCCTAAACTTGGCACGGCCTGGGGAACGCTCTTCCGCACGTCCAGCAATCCCCACGTCAAAACCTTTCTCGGCAGAGGCAGGCACTCTCTCCCTTGTACTAGATAGCTCGGCAGAGCCTCCCGAGAAACATGCTGCGTCATTCAGCTTGAAAGTGGGACGCGGATGGGAGAGTACGCTTTCTCCCCGTTTGGAGGCGCCGTGCGCTTGGCTTCAAAGCTGCCCGAACAGCACTAGCGGCCCGACGTCTCTGCACGGCAGGATTGTCGTTGTGGGCCGAGGCTGCGTGTTCTCTCAAAGCGGAACACCGTGCTGGCAATACCTTGCTAGAAACTCCTCCCACGGCACTACATGTTCAGCTCCGGCCAAACGAAAGGTGACCTCAGGCCTCAAGGTAAGTCCCAGCGTTTCACGTCGGGGGAGTTGGGTGTGCAGGGGTCTCCATGAGGCCAGACTCCACCACGGAGTGCCTTAACTCTGCGACGCTCCTGGGGGCACACAGGAGAGGAGCTCGTTCGCCAGTTTCGCAGGATGACTTCTCTCCGTGCCGGAACGGCGGCTCCTGGCTTCTAGAGGAACCTTAGCCTAAACAGGCCCCTGGAGAAAGCTCTTCACATTCAGAGCAAGGGCAACGTACTGCTCTCTGGCTTGCCTGGGTTGAGTGCCCCAGTCGTCAAAGAGCCTCGCGAAAGCAGTGCTGCGCAGACTCCCTTTGCCAGTCGAACGGCCTCCTTGACTGAAAGAGAACTGCAGTGCCAAAAGGCACCGTGCTGACGACTGGCTCCAGGAAGAGACTCGGGACAGCACTCTCATAGAAGCGAAAGCTAGGCTGTGCGCCCAGCCTGAGGAGCAGTACGTACGTTTGCCACACTTCTTTACACAGCTAGGCATGAGCCAGAGAGCCTTGGTCACTGAGGCCTACCTAAGGGACTGCCATACTTACCCAGTAGCTCCCACGCAGAGGTCCCTGTGCCCAAACGGGCCTCCACGGAAGGGCCCTGCTCCTCCCGTTGTGTTTCCTTGAGGTAATCAGAAACCGCTGAGGATCCCTATAGGAGCTCCGGTTTGAAGCTGGGCGACCCTGGCTAAACCTTATTCCCCTCCGTGGTAAACGAGACAGGGGCGGGTCCTAAGCTGCCTGAAGTACACTGCTCGCGCCCACCTTCTCTTTGCTGCCGGAAGGCCTCCCACAAGACGTCTGAGTTTACTCGTGACAGCAGAAGTCTGAGTTTACGCGTGTGAGGCCTGCTGCTCTCAGTTCCTTGCTGGGAGCTTCAGCAGGAGCGCTCGGGAGCTCGCCGGCACAAGAACTGTGAGTCCCCTCGCCCCACCCCGGCCTCAAGCAAAAGTCCAGATTTCCCCCGTCAGGAACACCTCGGAGTGCCATAGGAGCGAAGAAGCATGCGTTAACGGAGGGCCTCAACAGTGCTAGGGCTTTATTTCACGAGACACCGTGCACTCACGTTCGTTGTAACAACTGTCAAAGGGCACTGGATGCCTTCCAACTCCTCTCTGGCGTTTGAGCCACAGGCAGTAAATGCATTCGTTTGATTAAGCTCCGTGAACGTGCAACGACGATGGCGAAGCGCTGCCCTGTTCGCTCGAAAGCTCTCGTTTGTACGGCCTTCACACGGCCTCAAGGTACGCCGTTCTAAACATCCTTACATTCCACGCTGGTGTGCCCCCAATTGGGAATGTGGGCTCTTCTGTGAGACACCAAGGTGCGTCCCAAAGGAAACCGGGGAGGGGGGGGGCTCCCCCAGGACGCCTGCGTACGGCAGTCGGTGGCCAGATGTTTACTTCCAGCCGGAGAAAGAGAAAAAGGACAGCTTTCCCAGGGACAATTCTGGACCCTTGGGAACATCCAGAATCACCAAAGCCTAAACTTGGCACGGCCTGGGGAACGCTCTTCCGCACGTCCAGCAATCCCCACGTCAAAACCTTTCTCGGCAGAGGCAGGCACTCTCTCCCTTGTACTAGATAGCTCGGCAGAGCCTCCCGAGAAACATGCTGCGTCATTCAGCTTGAAAGCGGGACGCGGATGGGAGAGTACGCTTTCTCCCCGTTTGGAGGCGCCGTGCGCTTGGCTTCAAAGCTGCCCGAACAGCACTAGCGGCCCGACGTCTCTGCACGGCAGGATTGTCGTTGTGGGCCGAGGCTGCGTGTTCTCTCAAAGCGGAACACCGTGCTGGCAATACCTTGCTAGAAACTCCTCCCACGGCACTACATGTTCAGCTCCGGCCAAACGAAAGGTGACCTCAGGCCTCAAGGTAAGTCCCAGCGTTTCACGTCGGGGGAGTTGGGTGTGCAGGGGTCTCCATGAGGCCAGACTCCACCACGGAGTGCCTTAACTCTGCGACGCTCCTGGGGGCACACAGGAGAGGAGCTCGTTCGCCAGTTTCGCAGGATGACTTCTCTCCGTGCCGGAACGGCGGCTCCTGGCTTCTAGAGGAACCTTAGCCTAAACAGGCCCCTGGAGAAAGCTCTTCACATTCAGAGCAAGGGCAACGTACTGCTCTCTGGCTTGCCTGGGTTGAGTGCCCCAGTCGTCAAAGAGCCTCGCGAAAGCAGTGCTGCGCAGACTCCCTTTGCCAGTCGAACGGCCTCCTTGACTGAAAGAGAACTGCAGTGCCAAAAGGCACCGTGCTGACGACTGGCTCCAGGAGGAGACTCGGGACAGCACTCTCATAGAAGCGAAAGCTAGGCTGTGCGCCCAGCCTGAGGAGCAGTACGTACGTTTGCCACACTTCTTTACACAGCTAGGCATGAGCCAGAGAGCCTTGGTCACTGAGGCCTACCTAAGGGACTGCCATACTTACCCAGTAGCTCCCACGCAGAGGTCCCTGTGCCCAAACGGGCCTCCACGGAAGGGCCCTGCTCCTCCCGTTGTGTTTCCTTGAGGTAATCAGAAACCGCTGAGGATCCCTATAGGAGCTCCGGTTTGAAGCTGGGCGACCCTGGCTAAACCTTATTCCCCTCCGTGGTAAACGAGACAGGGGCGGGTCCTAAGCTGCCTGAAGTACACTGCTCGCGCCCACCTTCTCTTTGCTGCCGGAAGGCCTCCCACAAGACGTCTGAGTTTACTCGTGACAGCAGAAGTCTGAGTTTACGCGTGTGAGGCCTGCTGCTCTCAGTTCCTTGCTGGGAGCTTCAGCAGGAGCGCTCGGGAGCTCGCCGGCACAAGAACTGTGAGTCCCCTCGCCCCACCCCGGCCTCAAGCAAAAGTCCAGATTTCCCCCGTCAGGAACACCTCGGAGTGCCATAGGAGCGAAGAAGCATGCGTTAACGGAGGGCCTCAACAGTGCTAGGGCTTTATTTCACGAGACACCGTGCACTCACGTTCGTTGTAACAACTGTCAAAGGGCACTGGATGCCTTCCAACTCCTCTCTGGCGTTTGAGCCACAGGAAGTAAATGCATTCGTTTGATTAAGCTCCGTGAACGTGCAACGACGATGGCGAAGCGCTGCCCTGTTCGCTCGAAAGCTCTCGTTTGTACGGCCTTCACACGGCCTCAAGGTACGCCGTTCTAAACAGCCTTACATTCCACGCTGGTGTGCCCCCAATTGGGAATGTGGGCTCTTCTGTGAGACACCAAGGTGCGTCCCAAAGGAAACCGGGGAGGGGGGGGGGCTCCCCCAGGACGCCTGCGTACGGCAGTCGGTGGCCAGATGTTTACTTCCAGCCGGAGAAAGAGAAAAAGGACAGCTTTCCCAGGGACAATTCTGGACCCTTGGGAACATCCAGAATCACCAAAGCCTAAACTTGGCACGGCCTGGGGAACGCTCTTCCGCACGTCCAGCAATCCCGACGTCAAAACCTTTCTCGGCAGAGGCAGGCACTCTCTCCCTTGTACTAGATAGCTCGGCAGAGCCTCCCGAGAAACATGCTGCGTCATTCAGCTTGAAAGCGGGACGCGGATGGGAGAGTACGCTTTCTCCCCGTTTGGAGGCGCCGTGCGCTTGGCTTCAAAGCTGCCCGAACAGCACTAGCGGCCCGACGTCTCTGCACGGCAGGATTGTCGTTGTGGGCCGAGGCTGCGTGTTCTCTCAAAGCGGAACACCGTGCTGGCAATACCTTGCTAGAAACTCCTCCCACGGCACTACATGTTCAGCTCCGGCCAAACGAAAGGTGACCTCAGGCCTCAAGGTAAGTCCCAGCGTTTCACGTCGGGGGAGTTGGGTGTGCAGGGGTCTCCATGAGGCCAGACTCCACCACGGAGTGCCTTAACTCTGCGACGCTCCTGGGGGCACACAGGAGAGGAGCTCGTTCGCCAGTTTCGCAGGATGACTTCTCTCCGTGCCGGAACGGCGGCTCCTGGCTTCTAGAGGAACCTTAGCCTAAACAGGCCCCTGGAGAAAGCTCTTCACATTCAGAGCAAGGGCAACGTACTGCTCTCTGGCTTGCCTGGGTTGAGTGCCCCAGTCGTCAAAGAGCCTCGCGAAAGCAGTGCTGCGCAGACTCCCTTTGCCAGTCGAACGGCCTCCTTGACTGAAAGAGAACTGCAGTGCCAAAAGGCACCGTGCTGACGACTGGCTCCAGGAAGAGACTCGGGACAGCACTCTCATAGAAGCGAAAGCTAGGCTGTGCGCCCAGCCTGAGGAGCAGTACGTACGTTTGCCACACTTCTTTACACAGCTAGGCATGAGCCAGAGAGCCTTGGTCACTGAGGCCTACCTAAGGGACTGCCATACTTACCCAGTAGCTCCCACGCAGAGGTCCCTGTGCCCAAACGGGCCTCCACGGAAGGGCCCTGCTCCTCCCGTTGTGTTTCCTTGAGGTAATCAGAAACCGCTGAGGATCCCTATAGGAGCTCCGGTTTGAAGCTGGGCGACCCTGGCTAAACCTTATTCCCCTCCGTGGTAAACGAGACAGTGGCGGGTCCTAAGCTGCCTGAAGTACACTGCTCGCGCCCACCTTCTCTTTGCTGCCGGAAGGCCTCCCACAAGACGTCTGAGTTTACTCGTGACAGCAGAAGTCTGAGTTTACGCGTGTGAGGCCTGCTGCTCTCAGTTCCTTGCTGGGAGCTTCAGCAGGAGCGCTCGGGAGCTCGCCGGCACAAGAACTGTGAGTCCCCTCGCCCCACCCCGGCCTCAAGCAAAAGTCCAGATTTCCCCCGTCAGGAACACCTCGGAGTGCCATAGGAGCGAAGAAGCATGCGTTAACGGAGGGCCTCAACAGTGCTAGGGCTTTATTTCACGAGACACCGTGCACTCACGTTCGTTGTAACAACTGTCAAAGGGCACTGGATGCCTTCCAACTCCTCTCTGGCGTTTGAGCCACAGGAAGTAAATGCATTCGTTTGATTAAGCTCCGTGAACGTGCAACGACGATGGCGAAGCGCTGCCCTGTTCGCTCGAAAGCTCTCGTTTGTACGGCCTTCACACGGCCTCAAGGTACGCCGTTCTAAACAGCCTTACATTCCACGCTGGTGTGCCCCCAATTGGGAATGTGGGCTCTTCTGTGAGACACCAAGGTGCGTCCCAAAGGAAACCGGGGGGGGGGGGCTCCCCCAGGACGCCTGCGTACGGCAGTCGGTGGCCAGATGTTTACTTCCAGCCGGAGAAAGAGAAAAAGGACAGCTTTCCCAGGGACAATTCTGGACCCTTGGGAACATCCAGAATCACCAAAGCCTAAACTTGGCACGGCCTGGGGAACGCTCTTCCGCACGTCCAGCAATCCCCACGTCAAAACCTTTCTCGGCAGAGGCAGGCACTCTCTCCCTTGTACTAGATAGCTCGGCAGAGCCTCCCGAGAAACATGCTGCGTCATTCAGCTTGAAAGCGGGACGCGGATGGGAGAGTACGCTTTCTCCCCGTTTGGAGGCGCCGTGCGCTTGGCTTCAAAGCTGCCCGAACAGCACTAGCGGCCCGACGTCTCTGCACGGCAGGATTGTCGTTGTGGGCCGAGGCTGCGTGTTCTCTCAAAGCGGAACACCGTGCTGGCAATACCTTGCTAGAAACTCCTCCCACGGCACTACATGTTCAGCTCCGGCCAAACGAAAGGTGACCTCAGGCCTCAAGGTAAGTCCCAGCGTTTCACGTCGGGGGAGTTGGGTGTGCAGGGGTCTCCATGAGGCCAGACTCCACCACGGAGTGCCTTAACTCTGCGACGCTCCTGGGGGCACACAGGAGAGGAGCTCGTTCGCCAGTTTCGCAGGATGACTTCTCTCCGTGCCGGAACGGCGGCTCCTGGCTTCTAGAGGAACCTTAGCCTAAACAGGCCCCTGGAGAAAGCTCTTCACATTCAGAGCAAGGGCAACGTACTGCTCTCTGGCTTGCCTGGGTTGAGTGCCCCAGTCGTCAAAGAGCCTCGCGAAAGCAGTGCTGCGCAGACTCCCTTTGCCAGTCGAACGGCCTCCTTGACTGAAAGAGAACTGCAGTGCCAAAAGGCACCGTGCTGACGACTGGCTCCAGGAAGAGACTCGGGACAGCACTCTCATAGAAGCGAAAGCTAGGCTGTGCGCCCAGCCTGAGGAGCAGTACGTACGTTTGCCACACTTCTTTACACAGCTAGGCATGAGCCAGAGAGCCTTGGTCACTGAGGCCTACCTAAGGGACTGCCATACTTACCCAGTAGCTCCCACGCAGAGGTCCCTGTGCCCAAACGGGCCTCCACGGAAGGGCCCTGCTCCTCCCGTTGTGTTTCCTTGAGGTAATCAGAAACCGCTGAGGATCCCTATAGGAGCTCCGGTTTGAAGCTGGGCGACCCTGGCTAAACCTTATTCCCCTCCGTGGTAAACGAGACAGGGGCGGGTCCTAAGCTGCCTGAAGTACACTGCTCGCGCCCACCTTCTCTTTGCTGCCGGAAGGCCTCCCACAAGACGTCTGAGTTTACTCGTGACAGCAGAAGTCTGAGTTTACGCGTGTGAGGCCTGCTGCTCTCAGTTCCTTGCTGGGAGCTTCAGCAGGAGCGCTCGGGAGCTCGCCGGCACAAGAACTGTGAGTCCCCTCGCCCCACCCCGGCCTCAAGCAAAAGTCCAGATTTCCCCCGTCAGGAACACCTCGGAGTGCCATAGGAGCGAAGAAGCATGCGTTAACGGAGGGCCTCAACAGTGCTAGGGCTTTATTTCACGAGACACCGTGCACTCACGTTCGTTGTAACAACTGTCAAAGGGCACTGGATGCCTTCCAACTCCTCTCTGGCGTTTGAGCCACAGGCAGTAAATGCATTCGTTTGATTAAGCTCCGTGAACGTGCAACGACGATGGCGAAGCGCTGCCCTGTTCGCTCGAAAGCTCTCGTTTGTACGGCCTTCACACGGCCTCAAGGTACGCCGTTCTAAACAGCCTTACATTCCACGCTGGTGTGCCCCCAATTGGGAATGTGGGCTCTTCTGTGAGACACCAAGGTGCGTCCCAAAGGAAACCGGGGAGGGGGGGGGCTCCCCCAGGACGCCTGCGTACGGCAGTCGGTGGCCAGATGTTTACTTCCAGCCGGAGAAAGAGAAAAAGGACAGCTTTCCCAGGGACAATTCTGGACCCTTGGGAACATCCAGAATCACCAAAGCCTAAACTTGGCACGGCCTGGGGAACGCTCTTCCGCACGTCCAGCAATCCCCACGTCAAAACCTTTCTCGGCAGAGGCAGGCACTCTCTCCCTTGTACTAGATAGCTCGGCAGAGCCTCCCGAGAAACATGCTGCGTCATTCAGCTTGAAAGCGGGACGCGGATGGGAGAGTACGCTTTCTCCCCGTTTGGAGGCGCCGTGCGCTTGGCTTCAAAGCTGCCCGAACAGCACTAGCGGCCCGACGTCTCTGCACGGCAGGATTGTCGTTGTGGGCCGAGGCTGCGTGTTCTCTCAAAGCGGAACACCGTGCTGGCAATACCTTGCTAGAAACTCCTCCCACGGCACTACATGTTCAGCTCCGGCCAAACGAAAGGTGACCTCAGGCCTCAAGGTAAGTCCCAGCGTTTCACGTCGGGGGAGTTGGGTGTGCAGGGGTCTCCATGAGGCCAGACTCCACCACGGAGTGCCTTAACTCTGCGACGCTCCTGGGGGCACACAGGAGAGGAGCTCGTTCGCCAGTTTCGCAGGATGACTTCTCTCCGTGCCGGAACGGCGGCTCCTGGCTTCTAGAGGAACCTTAGCCTAAACAGGCCCCTGGAGAAAGCTCTTCACATTCAGAGCAAGGGCAACGTACTGCTCTCTGGCTTGCCTGGGTTGAGTGCCCCAGTCGTCAAAGAGCCTCGCGAAAGCAGTGCTGCGCAGACTCCCTTTGCCAGTCGAACGGCCTCCTTGACTGAAAGAGAACTGCAGTGCCAAAAGGCACCGTGCTGACGACTGGCTCCAGGAAGAGACTCGGGACAGCACTCTCATAGAAGCGAAAGCTAGGCTGTGCGCCCAGCCTGAGGAGCAGTACGTACGTTTGCCACACTTCTTTACACAGCTAGGCATGAGCCAGAGAGCCTTGGTCACTGAGGCCTACCTAAGGGACTGCCATACTTACCCAGTAGCTCCCACGCAGAGGTCCCTGTGCCCAAACGGGCCTCCACGGAAGGGCCCTGCTCCTCCCGTTGTGTTTCCTTGAGGTAATCAGAAACCGCTGAGGATCCCTATAGGAGCTCCGGTTTGAAGCTGGGCGACCCTGGCTAAACCTTATTCCCCTCCGTGGTAAACGAGACAGGGGCGGGTCCTAAGCTGCCTGAAGTACACTGCTCGCGCCCACCTTCTCTTTGCTGCCGGAAGGCCTCCCACAAGACGTCTGAGTTTACTCGTGACAGCAGAAGTCTGAGTTTACGCGTGTGAGGCCTGCTGCTCTCAGTTCCTTGCTGGGAGCTTCAGCAGGAGCGCTCGGGAGCTCGCCGGCACAAGAACTGTGAGTCCCCTCGCCCCACCCCGGCCTCAAGCAAAAGTCCAGATTTCCCCCGTCAGGAACACCTCGGAGTGCCATAGGAGCGAAGAAGCATGCGTTAACGGAGGGCCTCAACAGTGCTAGGGCTTTATTTCACGAGACACCGTGCACTCACGTTCGTTGTAACAACTGTCAAAGGGCACTGGATGCCTTCCAACTCCTCTCTGGCGTTTGAGCCACAGGAAGTAAATGCATTCGTTTGATTAAGCTCCGTGAACGTGCAACGACGATGGCGAAGCGCTGCCCTGTTCGCTCGAAAGCTCTCGTTTGTACGGCCTTCACACGGCCTCAAGGTACGCCGTTCTAAACAGCCTTACATTCCACGCTGGTGTGCCCCCAATTGGGAATGTGGGCTCTTCTGTGAGACACCAAGGTGCGTCCCAAAGGAAACCGGGGAGGGGGGGGGGCTCCCCCAGGACGCCTGCGTACGGCAGTCGGTGGCCAGATGTTTACTTCCAGCCGGAGAAAGAGAAAAAGGACAGCTTTCCCAGGGACAATTCTGGACCCTTGGGAACATCCAGAATCACCAAAGCCTAAACTTGGCACGGCCTGGGGAACGCTCTTCCGCACGTCCAGCAATCCCCACGTCAAAACCTTTCTCGGCAGAGGCAGGCACTCTCTCCCTTGTACTAGATAGCTCGGCAGAGCCTCCCGAGAAACATGCTGCGTCATTCAGCTTGAAAGCGGGACGCGGATGGGAGAGTACGCTTTCTCCCCGTTTGGAGGCGCCGTGCGCTTGGCTTCAAAGCTGCCCGAACAGCACTAGCGGCCCGACGTCTCTGCACGGCAGGATTGTCGTTGTGGGCCGAGGCTGCGTGTTCTCTCAAAGCGGAACACCGTGCTGGCAATACCTTGCTAGAAACTCCTCCCACGGCACTACATGTTCAGCTCCGGCCAAACGAAAGGTGACCTCAGGCCTCAAGGTAAGTCCCAGCGTTTCACGTCGGGGGAGTTGGGTGTGCAGGGGTCTCCATGAGGCCAGACTCCACCACGGAGTGCCTTAACTCTGCGACGCTCCTGGGGGCACACAGGAGAGGAGCTCGTTCGCCAGTTTCGCAGGATGACTTCTCTCCGTGCCGGAACGGCGGCTCCTGGCTTCTAGAGGAACCTTAGCCTAAACAGGCCCCTGGAGAAAGCTCTTCACATTCAGAGCAAGGGCAACGTACTGCTCTCTGGCTTGCCTGGGTTGAGTGCCCCAGTCGTCAAAGAGCCTCGCGAAAGCAGTGCTGCGCAGACTCCCTTTGCCAGTCGAACGGCCTCCTTGACTGAAAGAGAACTGCAGTGCCAAAAGGCACCGTGCTGACGACTGGCTCCAGGAAGAGACTCGGGACAGCACTCTCATAGAAGCGAAAGCTAGGCTGTGCGCCCAGCCTGAGGAGCAGTACGTACGTTTGCCACACTTCTTTACACAGCTAGGCATGAGCCAGAGAGCCTTGGTCACTGAGGCCTACCTAAGGGACTGCCATACTTACCCAGTAGCTCCCACGCAGAGGTCCCTGTGCCCAAACGGGCCTCCACGGAAGGGCCCTGCTCCTCCCGTTGTGTTTCCTTGAGGTAATCAGAAACCGCTGAGGATCCCTATAGGAGCTCCGGTTTGAAGCTGGGCGACCCTGGCTAAACCTTATTCCCCTCCGTGGTAAACGAGACAGGGGCGGGTCCTAAGCTGCCTGAAGTACACTGCTCGCGCCCACCTTCTCTTTGCTGCCGGAAGGCCTCCCACAAGACGTCTGAGTTTACTCGTGACAGCAGAAGTCTGAGTTTACGCGTGTGAGGCCTGCTGCTCTCAGTTCCTTGCTGGGAGCTTCAGCAGGAGCGCTCGGGAGCTCGCCGGCACAAGAACTGTGAGTCCCCTCGCCCCACCCCGGCCTCAAGCAAAAGTCCAGATTTCCCCCGTCAGGAACACCTCGGAGTGCCATAGGAGCGAAGAAGCATGCGTTAACGGAGGGCCTCAACAGTGCTAGGGCTTTATTTCACGAGACACCGTGCACTCACGTTCGTTGTAACAACTGTCAAAGGGCACTGGATGCCTTCCAACTCCTCTCTGGCGTTTGAGCCACAGGCAGTAAATGCATTCGTTTGATTAAGCTCCGTGAACGTGCAACGACGATGGCGAAGCGCTGCCCTGTTCGCTCGAAAGCTCTCGTTTGTACGGCCTTCACACGGCCTCAGGGTACGCCGTTCTAAACAGCCTTACATTCCACGCTGGTGTGCCCCCAATTGGGAATGTGGGCTCTTCTGTGAGACACCAAGGTGCGTCCCAAAGGAAACCGGGGAGGGGGGGGCTCCCCCAGGACGCCTGCGTACGGCAGTCGGTGGCCAGATGTTTACTTCCAGCCGGAGAAAGAGAAAAAGGACAGCTTTCCCAGGGACAATTCTGGACCCTTGGGAACATCCAGAATCACCAAAGCCTAAACTTGGCACGGCCTGGGGAACGCTCTTCCGCACGTCCAGCAATCCCCACGTCAAAACCTTTCTCGGCAGAGGCAGGCACTCTCTCCCTTGTACTAGATAGCTCGGCAGAGCCTCCCGAGAAACATGCTGCGTCATTCAGCTTGAAAGCGGGACGCGGATGGGAGAGTACGCTTTCTCCCCGTTTGGAGGCGCCGTGCGCTTGGCTTCAAAGCTGCCCGAACAGCACTAGCGGCCCGACGTCTCTGCACGGCAGGATTGTCGTTGTGGGCCGAGGCTGCGTGTTCTCTCAAAGCGGAACACCGTGCTGGCAATACCTTGCTAGAAACTCCTCCCACGGCACTACATGTTCAGCTCCGGCCAAACGAAAGGTGACCTCAGGCCTCAAGGTAAGTCCCAGCGTTTCACGTCGGGGGAGTTGGGTGTGCAGGGGTCTCCATGAGGCCAGACTCCACCACGGAGTGCCTTAACTCTGCGACGCTCCTGGGGGCACACAGGAGAGGAGCTCGTTCGCCAGTTTCGCAGGATGACTTCTCTCCGTGCCGGAACGGCGGCTCCTGGCTTCTAGAGGAACCTTAGCCTAAACAGGCCCCTGGAGAAAGCTCTTCACATTCAGAGCAAGGGCAACGTACTGCTCTCTGGCTTGCCTGGGTTGAGTGCCCCAGTCGTCAAAGAGCCTCGCGAAAGCAGTGCTGCGCAGACTCCCTTTGCCAGTCGAACGGCCTCCTTGACTGAAAGAGAACTGCAGTGCCAAAAGGCACCGTGCTGACGACTGGCTCCAGGAAGAGACTCGGGACAGCACTCTCATAGAAGCGAAAGCTAGGCTGTGCGCCCAGCCTGAGGAGCAGTACGTACGTTTGCCACACTTCTTTACACAGCTAGGCATGAGCCAGAGAGCCTTGGTCACTGAGGCCTACCTAAGGGACTGCCATACTTACCCAGTAGCTCCCACGCAGAGGTCCCTGTGCCCAAACGGGCCTCCACGGAAGGGCCCTGCTCCTCCCGTTGTGTTTCCTTGAGGTAATCAGAAACCGCTGAGGATCCCTATAGGAGCTCCGGTTTGAAGCTGGGCGACCCTGGCTAAACCTTATTCCCCTCCGTGGTAAACGAGACAGGGGCGGGTCCTAAGCTGCCTGAAGTACACTGCTCGCGCCCACCTTCTCTTTGCTGCCGGAAGGCCTCCCACAAGACGTCTGAGTTTACTCGTGACAGCAGAAGTCTGAGTTTACGCGTGTGAGGCCTGCTGCTCTCAGTTCCTTGCTGGGAGCTTCAGCAGGAGCGCTCGGGAGCTCGCCGGCACAAGAACTGTGAGTCCCCTCGCCCCACCCCGGCCTCAAGCAAAAGTCCAGATTTCCCCCGTCAGGAACACCTCGGAGTGCCATAGGAGCGAAGAAGCATGCGTTAACGGAGGGCCTCAACAGTGCTAGGGCTTTATTTCACGAGACACCGTGCACTCACGTTCGTTGTAACAACTGTCAAAGGGCACTGGATGCCTTCCAACTCCTCTCTGGCGTTTGAGCCACAGGCAGTAAATGCATTCGTTTGATTAAGCTCCGTGAACGTGCAACGACGATGGCGAAGCGCTGCCCTGTTCGCTCGAAAGCTCTCGTTTGTACGGCCTTCACACGGCCTCAAGGTACGCCGTTCTAAACAGCCTTACATTCCACGCTGGTGTGCCCCCAATTGGGAATGTGGGCTCTTCTGTGAGACACCAAGGTGCGTCCCAAAGGAAACCGGGGAGGGGGGGGGCTCCCCCAGGACGCCTGCGTACGGCAGTCGGTGGCCAGATGTTTACTTCCAGCCGGAGAAAGAGAAAAAGGACAGCTTTCCCAGGGACAATTCTGGACCCTTGGGAACATCCAGAATCACCAAAGCCTAAACTTGGCACGGCCTGGGGAACGCTCTTCCGCACGTCCAGCAATCCCCACGTCAAAACCTTTCTCGGCAGAGGCAGGCACTCTCTCCCTTGTACTAGATAGCTCGGCAGAGCCTCCCGAGAAACATGCTGCGTCATTCAGCTTGAAAGCGGGACGCGGATGGGAGAGTACGCTTTCTCCCCGTTTGGAGGCGCCGTGCGCTTGGCTTCAAAGCTGCCCGAACAGCACTAGCGGCCCGACGTCTCTGCACGGCAGGATTGTCGTTGTGGGCCGAGGCTGCGTGTTCTCTCAAAGCGGAACACCGTGCTGGCAATACCTTGCTAGAAACTCCTCCCACGGCACTACATGTTCAGCTCCGGCCAAACGAAAGGTGACCTCAGGCCTCAAGGTAAGTCCCAGCGTTTCACGTCGGGGGAGTTGGGTGTGCAGGGGTCTCCATGAGGCCAGACTCCACCACGGAGTGCCTTAACTCTGCGACGCTCCTGGGGGCACACAGGAGAGGAGCTCGTTCGCCAGTTTCGCAGGATGACTTCTCTCCGTGCCGGAACGGCGGCTCCTGGCTTCTAGAGGAACCTTAGCCTAAACAGGCCCCTGGAGAAAGCTCTTCACATTCAGAGCAAGGGCAACGTACTGCTCTCTGGCTTGCCTGGGTTGAGTGCCCCAGTCGTCAAAGAGCCTCGCGAAAGCAGTGCTGCGCAGACTCCCTTTGCCAGTCGAACGGCCTCCTTGACTGAAAGAGAACTGCAGTGCCAAAAGGCACCGTGCTGACGACTGGCTCCAGGAAGAGACTCGGGACAGCACTCTCATAGAAGCGAAAGCTAGGCTGTGCGCCCAGCCTGAGGAGCAGTACGTACGTTTGCCACACTTCTTTACACAGCTAGGCATGAGCCAGAGAGCCTTGGTCACTGAGGCCTACCTAAGGGACTGCCATACTTACCCAGTAGCTCCCACGCAGAGGTCCCTGTGCCCAAACGGGCCTCCACGGAAGGGCCCTGCTCCTCCCGTTGTGTTTCCTTGAGGTAATCAGAAACCGCTGAGGATCCCTATAGGAGCTCCGGTTTGAAGCTGGGCGACCCTGGCTAAACCTTATTCCCCTCCGTGGTAAACGAGACAGGGGCGGGTCCTAAGCTGCCTGAAGTACACTGCTCGCGCCCACCTTCTCTTTGCTGCCGGAAGGCCTCCCACAAGACGTCTGAGTTTACTCGTGACAGCAGAAGTCTGAGTTTACGCGTGTGAGGCCTGCTGCTCTCAGTTCCTTGCTGGGAGCTTCAGCAGGAGCGCTCGGGAGCTCGCCGGCACAAGAACTGTGAGTCCCCTCGCCCCACCCCGGCCTCAAGCAAAAGTCCAGATTTCCCCCGTCAGGAACACCTCGGAGTGCCATAGGAGCGAAGAAGCATGCGTTAACGGAGGGCCTCAACAGTGCTAGGGCTTTATTTCACGAGACACCGTGCACTCACGTTCGTTGTAACAACTGTCAAAGGGCACTGGATGCCTTCCAACTCCTCTCTGGCGTTTGAGCCACAGGAAGTAAATGCATTCGTTTGATTAAGCTCCGTGAACGTGCAACGACGATGGCGAAGCGCTGCCCTGTTCGCTCGAAAGCTCTCGTTTGTACGGCCTTCACACGGCCTCAAGGTACGCCGTTCTAAACAGCCTTACATTCCACGCTGGTGTGCCCCCAATTGGGAATGTGGGCTCTTCTGTGAGACACCAAGGTGCGTCCCAAAGGAAACCGGGGAGGGGGGGGGCTCCCCCAGGACGCCTGCGTACGGCAGTCGGTGGCCAGATGTTTACTTCCAGCCGGAGAAAGAGAAAAAGGACAGCTTTCCCAGGGAAAATTCTGGACCCTTGGGAACATCCAGAATCACCAAAGCCTAAACTTGGCACGGCCTGGGGAACGCTCTTCCGCACGTCCAGCAATCCCGACGTCAAAACCTTTCTCGGCAGAGGCAGGCACTCTCTCCCTTGTACTAGATAGCTCGGCAGAGCCTCCCGAGAAACATGCTGCGTCATTCAGCTTGAAAGCGGGACGCGGATGGGAGAGTACGCTTTCTCCCCGTTTGGAGGCGCCGTGCGCTTGGCTTCAAAGCTGCCCGAACAGCACTAGCGGCCCGACGTCTCTGCACGGCAGGATTGTCGTTGTGGGCCGAGGCTGCGTGTTCTCTCAAAGCGGAACACCGTGCTGGCAATACCTTGCTAGAAACTCCTCCCACGGCACTACATGTTCAGCTCCGGCCAAACGAAAGGTGACCTCAGGCCTCAAGGTAAGTCCCAGCGTTTCACGTCGGGGGAGTTGGGTGTGCAGGGGTCTCCATGAGGCCAGACTCCACCACGGAGTGCCTTAACTCTGCGACGCTCCTGGGGGCACACAGGAGAGGAGCTCGTTCGCCAGTTTCGCAGGATGACTTCTCTCCGTGCCGGAACGGCGGCTCCTGGCTTCTAGAGGAACCTTAGCCTAAACAGGCCCCTGGAGAAAGCTCTTCACATTCAGAGCAAGGGCAACGTACTGCTCTCTGGCTTGCCTGGGTTGAGTGCCCCAGTCGTCAAAGAGCCTCGCGAAAGCAGTGCTGCGCAGACTCCCTTTGCCAGTCGAACGGCCTCCTTGACTGAAAGAGAACTGCAGTGCCAAAAGGCACCGTGCTGACGACTGGCTCCAGGAAGAGACTCGGGACAGCACTCTCATAGAAGCGAAAGCTAGGCTGTGCGCCCAGCCTGAGGAGCAGTACGTACGTTTGCCACACTTCTTTACACAGCTAGGCATGAGCCAGAGAGCCTTGGTCACTGAGGCCTACCTAAGGGACTGCCATACTTACCCAGTAGCTCCCACGCAGAGGTCCCTGTGCCCAAACGGGCCTCCACGGAAGGGCCCTGCTCCTCCCGTTGTGTTTCCTTGAGGTAATCAGAAACCGCTGAGGATCCCTATAGGAGCTCCGGTTTGAAGCTGGGCGACCCTGGCTAAACCTTATTCCCCTCCGTGGTAAACGAGACAGTGGCGGGTCCTAAGCTGCCTGAAGTACACTGCTCGCGCCCACCTTCTCTTTGCTGCCGGAAGGCCTCCCACAAGACGTCTGAGTTTACTCGTGACAGCAGAAGTCTGAGTTTACGCGTGTGAGGCCTGCTGCTCTCAGTTCCTTGCTGGGAGCTTCAGCAGGAGCGCTCGGGAGCTCGCCGGCACAAGAACTGTGAGTCCCCTCGCCCCACCCCGGCCTCAAGCAAAAGTCCAGATTTCCCCCGTCAGGAACACCTCGGAGTGCCATAGGAGCGAAGAAGCATGCGTTAACGGAGGGCCTCAACAGTGCTAGGGCTTTATTTCACGAGACACCGTGCACTCACGTTCGTTGTAACAACTGTCAAAGGGCACTGGATGCCTTCCAACTCCTCTCTGGCGTTTGAGCCACAGGAAGTAAATGCATTCGTTTGATTAAGCTCCGTGAACGTGCAACGACGATGGCGAAGCGCTGCCCTGTTCGCTCGAAAGCTCTCGTTTGTACGGCCTTCACACGGCCTCAAGGTACGCCGTTCTAAACAGCCTTACATTCCACGCTGGTGTGCCCCCAATTGGGAATGTGGGCTCTTCTGTGAGACACCAAGGTGCGTCCCAAAGGAAACCGGGGAGGGGGGGGGGCTCCCCCAGGACGCCTGCGTACGGCAGTCGGTGGCCAGATGTTTACTTCCAGCCGGAGAAAGAGAAAAAGGACAGCTTTCCCAGGGACAATTCTGGACCCTTGGGAACATCCAGAATCACCAAAGCCTAAACTTGGCACGGCCTGGGGAACGCTCTTCCGCACGTCCAGCAATCCCCACGTCAAAACCTTTCTCGGCAGAGGCAGGCACTCTCTCCCTTGTACTAGATAGCTCGGCAGAGCCTCCCGAGAAACATGCTGCGTCATTCAGCTTGAAAGCGGGACGCGGATGGGAGAGTACGCTTTCTCCCCGTTTGGAGGCGCCGTGCGCTTGGCTTCAAAGCTGCCCGAACAGCACTAGCGGCCCGACGTCTCTGCACGGCAGGATTGTCGTTGTGGGCCGAGGCTGCGTGTTCTCTCAAAGCGGAACACCGTGCTGGCAATACCTTGCTAGAAACTCCTCCCACGGCACTACATGTTCAGCTCCGGCCAAACGAAAGGTGACCTCAGGCCTCAAGGTAAGTCCCAGCGTTTCACGTCGGGGGAGTTGGGTGTGCAGGGGTCTCCATGAGGCCAGACTCCACCACGGAGTGCCTTAACTCTGCGACGCTCCTGGGGGCACACAGGAGAGGAGCTCGTTCGCCAGTTTCGCAGGATGACTTCTCTCCGTGCCGGAACGGCGGCTCCTGGCTTCTAGAGGAACCTTAGCCTAAACAGGCCCCTGGAGAAAGCTCTTCACATTCAGAGCAAGGGCAACGTACTGCTCTCTGGCTTGCCTGGGTTGAGTGCCCCAGTCGTCAAAGAGCCTCGCGAAAGCAGTGCTGCGCAGACTCCCTTTGCCAGTCGAACGGCCTCCTTGACTGAAAGAGAACTGCAGTGCCAAAAGGCACCGTGCTGACGACTGGCTCCAGGAAGAGACTCGGGACAGCACTCTCATAGAAGCGAAAGCTAGGCTGTGCGCCCAGCCTGAGGAGCAGTACGTACGTTTGCCACACTTCTTTACACAGCTAGGCATGAGCCAGAGAGCCTTGGTCACTGAGGCCTACCTAAGGGACTGCCATACTTACCCAGTAGCTCCCACGCAGAGGTCCCTGTGCCCAAACGGGCCTCCACGGAAGGGCCCTGCTCCTCCCGTTGTGTTTCCTTGAGGTAATCAGAAACCGCTGAGGATCCCTATAGGAGCTCCGGTTTGAAGCTGGGCGACCCTGGCTAAACCTTATTCCCCTCCGTGGTAAACGAGACAGGGGCGGGTCCTAAGCTGCCTGAAGTACACTGCTCGCGCCCACCTTCTCTTTGCTGCCGGAAGGCCTCCCACAAGACGTCTGAGTTTACTCGTGACAGCAGAAGTCTGAGTTTACGCGTGTGAGGCCTGCTGCTCTCAGTTCCTTGCTGGGAGCTTCAGCAGGAGCGCTCGGGAGCTCGCCGGCACAAGAACTGTGAGTCCCCTCGCCCCACCCCGGCCTCAAGCAAAAGTCCAGATTTCCCCCGTCAGGAACACCTCGGAGTGCCATAGGAGCGAAGAAGCATGCGTTAACGGAGGGCCTCAACAGTGCTAGGGCTTTATTTCACGAGACACCGTGCACTCACGTTCGTTGTAACAACTGTCAAAGGGCACTGGATGCCTTCCAACTCCTCTCTGGCGTTTGAGCCACAGGCAGTAAATGCATTCGTTTGATTAAGCTCCGTGAACGTGCAACGACGATGGCGAAGCGCTGCCCTGTTCGCTCGAAAGCTCTCGTTTGTACGGCCTTCACACGGCCTCAAGGTACGCCGTTCTAAACAGCCTTACATTCCACGCTGGTGTGCCCCCAATTGGGAATGTGGGCTCTTCTGTGAGACACCAAGGTGCGTCCCAAAGGAAACCGGGGAGGGGGGGGGGCTCCCCCAGGACGCCTGCGTACGGCAGTCGGTGGCCAGATGTTTACTTCCAGCCGGAGAAAGAGAAAAAGGACAGCTTTCCCAGGGACAATTCTGGACCCTTGGGAACATCCAGAATCACCAAAGCCTAAACTTGGCACGGCCTGGGGAACGCTCTTCCGCACGTCCAGCAATCCCCACGTCAAAACCTTTCTCGGCAGAGGCAGGCACTCTCTCCCTTGTACTAGATAGCTCGGCAGAGCCTCCCGAGAAACATGCTGCGTCATTCAGCTTGAAAGCGGGACGCGGATGGGAGAGTACGCTTTCTCCCCGTTTGGAGGCGCCGTGCGCTTGGCTTCAAAGCTGCCCGAACAGCACTAGCGGCCCGACGTCTCTGCACGGCAGGATTGTCGTTGTGGGCCGAGGCTGCGTGTTCTCTCAAAGCGGAACACCGTGCTGGCAATACCTTGCTAGAAACTCCTCCCACGGCACTACATGTTCAGCTCCGGCCAAACGAAAGGTGACCTCAGGCCTCAAGGTAAGTCCCAGCGTTTCACGTCGGGGGAGTTGGGTGTGCAGGGGTCTCCATGAGGCCAGACTCCACCACGGAGTGCCTTAACTCTGCGACGCTCCTGGGGGCACACAGGAGAGGAGCTCGTTCGCCAGTTTCGCAGGATGACTTCTCTCCGTGCCGGAACGGCGGCTCCTGGCTTCTAGAGGAACCTTAGCCTAAACAGGCCCCTGGAGAAAGCTCTTCACATTCAGAGCAAGGGCAACGTACTGCTCTCTGGCTTGCCTGGGTTGAGTGCCCCAGTCGTCAAAGAGCCTCGCGAAAGCAGTGCTGCGCAGACTCCCTTTGCCAGTCGAACGGCCTCCTTGACTGAAAGAGAACTGCAGTGCCAAAAGGCACCGTGCTGACGACTGGCTCCAGGAAGAGACTCGGGACAGCACTCTCATAGAAGCGAAAGCTAGGCTGTGCGCCCAGCCTGAGGAGCAGTACGTACGTTTGCCACACTTCTTTACACAGCTAGGCATGAGCCAGAGAGCCTTGGTCACTGAGGCCTACCTAAGGGACTGCCATACTTACCCAGTAGCTCCCACGCAGAGGTCCCTGTGCCCAAACGGGCCTCCACGGAAGGGCCCTGCTCCTCCCGTTGTGTTTCCTTGAGGTAATCAGAAACCGCTGAGGATCCCTATAGGAGCTCCGGTTTGAAGCTGGGCGACCCTGGCTAAACCTTATTCCCCTCCGTGGTAAACGAGACAGGGGCGGGTCCTAAGCTGCCTGAAGTACACTGCTCGCGCCCACCTTCTCTTTGCTGCCGGAAGGCCTCCCACAAGACGTCTGAGTTTACTCGTGACAGCAGAAGTCTGAGTTTACGCGTGTGAGGCCTGCTGCTCTCAGTTCCTTGCTGGGAGCTTCAGCAGGAGCGCTCGGGAGCTCGCCGGCACAAGAACTGTGAGTCCCCTCGCCCCACCCCGGCCTCAAGCAAAAGTCCAGATTTCCCCCGTCAGGAACACCTCGGAGTGCCATAGGAGCGAAGAAGCATGCGTTAACGGAGGGCCTCAACAGTGCTAGGGCTTTATTTCACGAGACACCGTGCACTCACGTTCGTTGTAACAACTGTCAAAGGGCACTGGATGCCTTCCAACTCCTCTCTGGCGTTTGAGCCACAGGCAGTAAATGCATTCGTTTGATTAAGCTCCGTGAACGTGCAACGACGATGGCGAAGCGCTGCCCTGTTCGCTCGAAAGCTCTCGTTTGTACGGCCTTCACACGGCCTCAAGGTACGCCGTTCTAAACAGCCTTACATTCCACGCTGGTGTGCCCCCAATTGGGAATGTGGGCTCTTCTGTGAGACACCAAGGTGCGTCCCAAAGGAAACCGGGGAGGGGGGGGGGCTCCCCCAGGACGCCTGCGTACGGCAGTCGGTGGCCAGATGTTTACTTCCAGCCGGAGAAAGAGAAAAAGGACAGCTTTCCCAGGGACAATTCTGGACCCTTGGGAACATCCAGAATCACCAAAGCCTAAACTTGGCACGGCCTGGGGAACGCTCTTCCGCACGTCCAGCAATCCCCACGTCAAAACCTTTCTCGGCAGAGGCAGGCACTCTCTCCCTTGTACTAGATAGCTCGGCAGAGCCTCCCGAGAAACATGCTGCGTCATTCAGCTTGAAAGCGGGACGCGGATGGGAGAGTACGCTTTCTCCCCGTTTGGAGGCGCCGTGCGCTTGGCTTCAAAGCTGCCCGAACAGCACTAGCGGCCCGACGTCTCTGCACGGCAGGATTGTCGTTGTGGGCCGAGGCTGCGTGTTCTCTCAAAGCGGAACACCGTGCTGGCAATACCTTGCTAGAAACTCCTCCCACGGCACTACATGTTCAGCTCCGGCCAAACGAAAGGTGACCTCAGGCCTCAAGGTAAGTCCCAGCGTTTCACGTCGGGGGAGTTGGGTGTGCAGGGGTCTCCATGAGGCCAGACTCCACCACGGAGTGCCTTAACTCTGCGACGCTCCTGGGGGCACACAGGAGAGGAGCTCGTTCGCCAGTTTCGCAGGATGACTTCTCTCCGTGCCGGAACGGCGGCTCCTGGCTTCTAGAGGAACCTTAGCCTAAACAGGCCCCTGGAGAAAGCTCTTCACATTCAGAGCAAGGGCAACGTACTGCTCTCTGGCTTGCCTGGGTTGAGTGCCCCAGTCGTCAAAGAGCCTCGCGAAAGCAGTGCTGCGCAGACTCCCTTTGCCAGTCGAACGGCCTCCTTGACTGAAAGAGAACTGCAGTGCCAAAAGGCACCGTGCTGACGACTGGCTCCAGGAAGAGACTCGGGACAGCACTCTCATAGAAGCGAAAGCTAGGCTGTGCGCCCAGCCTGAGGAGCAGTACGTACGTTTGCCACACTTCTTTACACAGCTAGGCATGAGCCAGAGAGCCTTGGTCACTGAGGCCTACCTAAGGGACTGCCATACTTACCCAGTAGCTCCCACGCAGAGGTCCTGTGCCCAAACGGGCCTCCACGGAAGGGCCCTGCTCCTCCCGTTGTGTTTCCTTGAGGTAATCAGAAACCGCTGAGGATCCCTATAGGAGCTCCGGTTTGAAGCTGGGCGACCCTGGCTAAACCTTATTCCCCTCCGTGGTAAACGAGACAGGGGCGGGTCCTAAGCTGCCTGAAGTACACTGCTCGCGCCCACCTTCTCTTTGCTGCCGGAAGGCCTCCCACAAGACGTCTGAGTTTACTCGTGACAGCAGAAGTCTGAGTTTACGCGTGTGAGGCCTGCTGCTCTCAGTTCCTTGCTGGGAGCTTCAGCAGGAGCGCTCGGGAGCTCGCCGGCACAAGAACTGTGAGTCCCCTCGCCCCACCCCGGCCTCAAGCAAAAGTCCAGATTTCCCCCGTCAGGAACACCTCGGAGTGCCATAGGAGCGAAGAAGCATGCGTTAACGGAGGGCCTCAACAGTGCTAGGGCTTTATTTCACGAGACACCGTGCACTCACGTTCGTTGTAACAACTGTCAAAGGGCACTGGATGCCTTCCAACTCCTCTCTGGCGTTTGAGCCACAGGCAGTAAATGCATTCGTTTGATTAAGCTCCGTGAACGTGCAACGACGATGGCGAAGCGCTGCCCTGTTCGCTCGAAAGCTCTCGTTTGTACGGCCTTCACACGGCCTCAAGGTACGCCGTTCTAAACAGCCTTACATTCCACGCTGGTGTGCCCCCAATTGGGAATGTGGGCTCTTCTGTGAGACACCAAGGTGCGTCCCAAAGGAAACCGGGGAGGGGGGGGGGCTCCCCCAGGACGCCTGCGTACGGCAGTCGGTGGCCAGATGTTTACTTCCAGCCGGAGAAAGAGAAAAAGGACAGCTTTCCCAGGGACAATTCTGGACCCTTGGGAACATCCAGAATCACCAAAGCCTAAACTTGGCACGGCCTGGGGAACGCTCTTCCGCACGTCCAGCAATCCCCACGTCAAAACCTTTCTCGGCAGAGGCAGGCACTCTCTCCCTTGTACTAGATAGCTCGGCAGAGCCTCCCGAGAAACATGCTGCGTCATTCAGCTTGAAAGCGGGACGCGGATGGGAGAGTACGCTTTCTCCCCGTTTGGAGGCGCCGTGCGCTTGGCTTCAAAGCTGCCCGAACAGCACTAGCGGCCCGACGTCTCTGCACGGCAGGATTGTCGTTGTGGGCCGAGGCTGCGTGTTCTCTCAAAGCGGAACACCGTGCTGGCAATACCTTGCTAGAAACTCCTCCCACGGCACTACATGTTCAGCTCCGGCCAAACGAAAGGTGACCTCAGGCCTCAAGGTAAGTCCCAGCGTTTCACGTCGGGGGAGTTGGGTGTGCAGGGGTCTCCATGAGGCCAGACTCCACCACGGAGTGCCTTAACTCTGCGACGCTCCTGGGGGCACACAGGAGAGGAGCTCGTTCGCCAGTTTCGCAGGATGACTTCTCTCCGTGCCGGAACGGCGGCTCCTGGCTTCTAGAGGAACCTTAGCCTAAACAGGCCCCTGGAGAAAGCTCTTCACATTCAGAGCAAGGGCAACGTACTGCTCTCTGGCTTGCCTGGGTTGAGTGCCCCAGTCGTCAAAGAGCCTCGCGAAAGCAGTGCTGCGCAGACTCCCTTTGCCAGTCGAACGGCCTCCTTGACTGAAAGAGAACTGCAGTGCCAAAAGGCACCGTGCTGACGACTGGCTCCAGGAAGAGACTCGGGACAGCACTCTCATAGAAGCGAAAGCTAGGCTGTGCGCCCAGCCTGAGGAGCAGTACGTACGTTTGCCACACTTCTTTACACAGCTAGGCATGAGCCAGAGAGCCTTGGTCACTGAGGCCTACCTAAGGGACTGCCATACTTACCCAGTAGCTCCCACGCAGAGGTCCCTGTGCCCAAACGGGCCTCCACGGAAGGGCCCTGCTCCTCCCGTTGTGTTTCCTTGAGGTAATCAGAAACCGCTGAGGATCCCTATAGGAGCTCCGGTTTGAAGCTGGGCGACCCTGGCTAAACCTTATTCCCCTCCGTGGTAAACGAGACAGGGGCGGGTCCTAAGCTGCCTGAAGTACACTGCTCGCGCCCACCTTCTCTTTGCTGCCGGAAGGCCTCCCACAAGACGTCTGAGTTTACTCGTGACAGCAGAAGTCTGAGTTTACGCGTGTGAGGCCTGCTGCTCTCAGTTCCTTGCTGGGAGCTTCAGCAGGAGCGCTCGGGAGCTCGCCGGCACAAGAACTGTGAGTCCCCTCGCCCCACCCCGGCCTCAAGCAAAAGTCCAGATTTCCCCCGTCAGGAACACCTCGGAGTGCCATAGGAGCGAAGAAGCATGCGTTAACGGAGGGCCTCAACAGTGCTAGGGCTTTATTTCACGAGACACCGTGCACTCACGTTCGTTGTAACAACTGTCAAAGGGCACTGGATGCCTTCCAACTCCTCTCTGGCGTTTGAGCCACAGGCAGTAAATGCATTCGTTTGATTAAGCTCCGTGAACGTGCAACGACGATGGCGAAGCGCTGCCCTGTTCGCTCGAAAGCTCTCGTTTGTACGGCCTTCACACGGCCTCAAGGTACGCCGTTCTAAACAGCCTTACATTCCACGCTGGTGTGCCCCCAATTGGGAATGTGGGCTCTTCTGTGAGACACCAAGGTGCGTCCCAAAGGAAACCGGGGAGGGGGGGGGCTCCCCCAGGACGCCTGCGTACGGCAGTCGGTGGCCAGATGTTTACTTCCAGCCGGAGAAAGAGAAAAAGGACAGCTTTCCCAGGGACAATTCTGGACCCTTGGGAACATCCAGAATCACCAAAGCCTAAACTTGGCACGGCCTGGGGAACGCTCTTCCGCACGTCCAGCAATCCCCACGTCAAAACCTTTCTCGGCAGAGGCAGGCACTCTCTCCCTTGTACTAGATAGCTCGGCAGAGCCTCCCGAGAAACATGCTGCGTCATTCAGCTTGAAAGCGGGACGCGGATGGGAGAGTACGCTTTCTCCCCGTTTGGAGGCGCCGTGCGCTTGGC
>NW_027207948.1:0-45696 GCF_963455315.2 Globicephala melas | reverse complement strand
ATAGGACCATAAGTGGAAGTGCCCTAGGCTCTGTTGCTTTGTTTTTTAGATGTTTCAGGAAACACCATACACTTCTCCCGAGTGTCTGTTGGCAGTTTACATCCCGCCCATCAGCATAACAAGGCTCCCAGTTCTCCATGGCCTGTCCTGCCTTTCTGGATTTTACACTTTTTTCAGATGGCCCTTTTGACCGGGGGGAAGTGAGACTTCATTGTAGTGCAGATTTCCTTTGCAAGCTTGCTTGGTTGGCCAAAAAGGGCGTATGCGTTTTTTCCTGAATATATTCAGGAAAAAACGCATACGCCCTTTTTGGCCAAGTGCATCATTGTGGACGTTCTGCCTCTTTTCCTATGCTTTCAATGCAATTCCAGTCTACCTCCTGAAATCGGTTTCCTGCAATTCTGCCCCGCTTTCAAGTCCTCTTGGCAGCCTTACTTCAGTATATTTTTGGACGATAGCTGTCATTTATAACTCTGCAGGTTTGTGAATTACAGTGCCCCTGAGCTCCTTTCTTCAACTCGTTTTCTTGTGAGCTGGCCGCAACACCGCAGGATGGCTTCAGGCCCTAATCTGGTTCCGGCACGGCACGCTGAGCCTTTGGTTATTTCCTCTTCCTGGTGGGAAATGAGAGTTAAATTTGCCCGTCCAGACACCTCCAGCTAGTCTCTCATTGGTTCTCGCTATTCCTGTTCATCTTCCGCAGAAATTGCAAACTGGGCCAAACAGGAGGTTAAAGGGACAGACTCTCCAAGTCGGGAGAGTGTTAGTAAAGCGTCTGGAATGTTGCACCCGAGTACCAGGGTACGAAAACTGAGACATATTTGAACACGTCTCCCGATCACATGGTTGATCATACTCTAGGTTCCACATGCATGTTTTAGCTGAAGGAAGAATACCTTAAACCTGGGTAGTTGAAACCCGTGGAATGGGTACCATGCAATATGACGACTTCAAAGGGTCTTCATTTGCTCACCGAACCTCTCCAATCCTATCACTGCTGCGTTTATGTCCCTGTACACATGCTTGATTCTCTTTCGGAGACATAGCAATCCATAGGTTTTAAGATACTTAAGAGTCAGGTACATTCTTAGGCGTTTAATATGCGGTGTTGAGTCCATTTCGTTGAACAAGGAGTAGCTCTTGTCTATTCCATATTTGGCTTAAGGAACTTTATCTGTGCTCATTTCAATCTCTGGTTTTATGCAGCACCCCAACTCACCTTTACCCTTAAACAAGCATAAGTTGGTTTTCTAAATTTGAGACCCTGTTCTGTTCTGTAATTCAGTTCCTGTGTAGCCAAGTTTACATTCCGTGTATTACTGATATCTTATGATGTTTCTTTTTCTGTGTGACTTATTTCAGTTAGAATCATCGTACCTGAATCCACTCATTGTGCTGCTACGGGCCTGATGACATAGATTTCACTGCTGAGTGATACTGCATTGTACGTAAGTACCACAAGTTCTTTATCCATTTTTCACTTTCTGTGATATTGAACTTGTACGGTAAACGAGGTTCTTGTAAACAGAGGCGTCCCAAACATTGGGGTGGCTGTGTCTTTTTGATTTTAATTTCCCTAAGCTATAGGACCATAAGTGGAAGTGCCCTAGGCT
Source organism: Globicephala melas (assembly GCF_963455315.2). NCBI lineage: Eukaryota > Metazoa > Chordata > Mammalia > Artiodactyla > Delphinidae > Globicephala > Globicephala melas. The sequence goes on along the minus strand of NW_027207948.1, from coordinate 44,083 downwards.
CTGTTGCTTTGTTTTTTAGATGTTTCAGGAAACACCATACACTTCTCCCGAGTGTCAGTTGGCAGTTTACATCCCGCCCATCAGCATAACAAGGCTCCCAGTTCTCCATGGCCTGTCCTGCCTTTCTGGATTTTACACTTTTTTCAGATGGCCCTTTTGACCGGGGGGAAGTGAGACTTCATTGTAGTGCAGATTTCCTTTGCAAGCTTGCTTGGTTGGCCAAAAAGGGCGTATGCGTTTTTTCCTGAATATATTCAGGAAAAAACGCATACGCCCTTTTTGGCCAAGTGCATCATTGTGGACGTTCTGCCTCTTTTCCTATGCTTTCAATGCAATTCCAGTCTACCTCCTGAAATCGGTTTCCTGCAATTCTGCCCCGCTTTCAAGTCCTCTTGGCAGCCTTACTTCAGTATATTTTTGGACGATAGCTGTCATTTATAACTCTGCAGGTTTGTGAATTACAGTGCCCCTGAGCTCCTTTCTTCAACTCGTTTTCTTGTGAGCTGGCCGCAACACCGCAGGATGGCTTCAGGCCCTAATCTGGTTCCGGCACGGCACGCTGAGCCTTTGGTTATTTCCTCTTCCTGGTGGGAAATGAGAGTTAAATTTGCCCGTCCAGACACCTCCAGCTAGTCTCTCATTGGTTCTCGCTATTCCTGTTCATCTTCCGCAGAAATTGCAAACTGGGCCAAACAGGAGGTTAAAGGGACAGACTCTCCAAGTCGGGAGAGTGTTAGTAAAGCGTCTGGAATGTTGCACCCGAGTACCAGGGTACGAAAACTGAGACATATTTGAACACGTCTCCCGATCACATGGTTGATCATACTCTAGGTTCCACATGCATGTTTTAGCTGAAGGAAGAATACCTTAAACCTGGGTAGTTGAAACCCGTGGAATGGGTACCATGCAATATGACGACTTCAAAGGGTCTTCATTTGCTCACCGAACCTCTCCAATCCTATCACTGCTGCGTTTATGTCCCTGTACACATGCTTGATTCTCTTTCGGAGACATAGCAATCCATAGGTTTTAAGATACTTAAGAGTCAGGTACATTCTTAGGCGTTTAATATGCGGTGTTGAGTCCATTTCGTTGAGCAAGGAGTAGCTCTTGTCTATTCCATATTTGGCTTAAGGAACTTTATCTGTGCTCATTTCAATCTCTGGTTTTATGCAGCACCCCAACTCACCTTTACCCTTAAACAAGCATAAGTTGGTTTTCTAAATTTGAGACCCTGTTCTGTTCTGTAATTCAGTTCCTGTGTAGCCAAGTTTACATTCCGTGTATTACTGATATCTTATGATGTTTCTTTTTCTGTGTGACTTATTTCAGTTAGAATCATCGTACCTGAATCCACTCATTGTGCTGCTACGGGCCTGATGACATAGATTTCACTGCTGAGTGATACTGCATTGTACGTAAGTACCACAAGTTCTTTATCCATTTTTCACTTTCTGTGATATTGAACTTGTACGGTAAACGAGGTTCTTGTAAACAGAGGCGTCCCAAACATTGGGGTGGCTGTGTCTTTTTGATTTTAATTTCCCTAAGCTATAGGACCATAAGTGGAAGTGCCCTAGGCTCTGTTGCTTTGTTTTTTAGATGTTTCAGGAAACACCATACACTTCTCCCGAGTGTCAGTTGGCAGTTTACATCCCGCCCATCAGCATAACAAGGCTTCCAGTTCTCCATGGCCTGTCCTGCCTTTCTGGATTTTACACTTTTTTCAGATGGCCCTTTTGACCGGGGGGAAGTGAGACTTCATTGTAGTGCAGATTTCCTTTGCAAGCTTGCTTGGTTGGCCAAAAAGGGCGTATGCGTTTTTTCCTGAATATATTCAGGAAAAAACGCATACGCCCTTTTTGGCCAAGTGCATCATTGTGGACGTTCTGCCTCTTTTCCTATGCTTTCAATGCAATTCCAGTCTACCTCCTGAAATCGGTTTCCTGCAATTCTGCCCCGCTTTCAAGTCCTCTTGGCAGCCTTACTTCAGTATATTTTTGGACGATAGCTGTCATTTATAACTCTGCAGGTTTGTGAATTACAGTGCCCCTGAGCTCCTTTCTTCAACTCGTTTTCTTGTGAGCTGGCCGCAACACCGCAGGATGGCTTCAGGCCCTAATCTGGTTCCGGCACGGCACGCTGAGCCTTTGGTTATTTCCTCTTCCTGGTGGGAAATGAGAGTTAAATTTGCCCGTCCAGACACCTCCAGCTAGTCTCTCATTGGTTCTCGCTATTCCTGTTCATCTTCCGCAGAAATTGCAAACTGGGCCAAACAGGAGGTTAAAGGGACAGACTCTCCAAGTCGGGAGAGTGTTAGTAAAGCGTCTGGAATGTTGCACCCGAGTACCAGGGTACGAAAACTGAGACATATTTGAACACGTCTCCCGATCACATGGTTGATCATACTCTAGGTTCCACATGCATGTTTTAGCTGAAGGAAGAATACCTTAAACCTGGGTAGTTGAAACCCGTGGAATGGGTACCATGCAATATGACGACTTCAAAGGGTCTTCATTTGCTCACCGAACCTCTCCAATCCTATCACTGCTGCGTTTATGTCCCTGTACACATGCTTGATTCTCTTTCGGAGACATAGCAATCCATAGGTTTTAAGATACTTAAGAGTCAGGTACATTCTTAGGCGTTTAATATGCGGTGTTGAGTCCATTTCGTTGAGCAAGGAGTAGCTCTTGTCTATTCCATATTTGGCTTAAGGAACTTTATCTGTGCTCATTTCAATCTCTGGTTTTATGCAGCACCCCAACTCACCTTTACCCTTAAACAAGCATAAGTTGGTTTTCTAAATTTGAGACCCTGTTCTGTTCTGTAATTCAGTTCCTGTGTAGCCAAGTTTACATTCCGTGTATTACTGATATCTTATGATGTTTCTTTTTCTGTGTGACTTATTTCAGTTAGAATCATCGTACCTGAATCCACTCATTGTGCTGCTACGGGCCTGATGACATAGATTTCACTGCTGAGTGATACTGCATTGTACGTAAGTACCACAAGTTCTTTATCCATTTTTCACTTTCTGTGATATTGAACTTGTACGGTAAACGAGGTTCTTGTAAACAGAGGCGTCCCAAACATTGGGGTGGCTGTGTCTTTTTGATTTTAATTTCCCTAAGCTATAGGACCATAAGTGGAAGTGCCCTAGGCTCTGTTGCTTTGTTTTTTAGATGTTTCAGGAAACACCATACACTTCTCCCGAGTGTCAGTTGGCAGTTTACATCCCGCCCATCAGCATAACAAGGCTTCCAGTTCTCCATGGCCTGTCCTGCCTTTCTGGATTTTACACTTTTTTCAGATGGCCCTTTTGACCGGGGGGAAGTGAGACTTCATTGTAGTGCAGATTTCCTTTGCAAGCTTGCTTGGTTGGCCAAAAAGGGCGTATGCGTTTTTTCCTGAATATATTCAGGAAAAAACGCATACGCCCTTTTTGGCCAAGTGCATCATTGTGGACGTTCTGCCTCTTTTCCTATGCTTTCAATGCAATTCCAGTCTACCTCCTGAAATCGGTTTCCTGCAATTCTGCCCCGCTTTCAAGTCCTCTTGGCAGCCTTACTTCAGTATATTTTTGGACGATAGCTGTCATTTATAACTCTGCAGGTTTGTGAATTACAGTGCCCCTGAGCTCCTTTCTTCAACTCGTTTTCTTGTGAGCTGGCCGCAACACCGCAGGATGGCTTCAGGCCCTAATCTGGTTCCGGCACGGCACGCTGAGCCTTTGGTTATTTCCTCTTCCCTGTGGGAAATGAGAGTTAAATTTGCCCGTCCAGACACCTCCAGCTAGTCTCTCATTGGTTCTCGCTATTCCTGTTCATCTTCCGCAGAAATTGCAAACTGGGCCAAACAGGAGGTTAAAGGGACAGACTCTCCAAGTCGGGAGAGTGTTAGTAAAGCGTCTGGAATGTTGCACCCGAGTACCAGGGTACGAAAACTGAGACATATTTGAACACGTCTCCCGATCACATGGTTGATCATACTCTAGGTTCCACATGCATGTTTTAGCTGAAGGAAGAATACCTTAAACCTGGGTAGTTGAAACCCGTGGAATGGGTACCATGCAATATGACTTCAAAGGGTCTTCATTTGCTCACCGAACCTCTCCAATCCTATCACTGCTGCGTTTATGTCCCTGTACACATGCTTGATTCTCTTTCGGAGACATAGCAATCCATACGTTTTAAGATACTTAAGAGTCAGGTACATTCTTAGGCGTTTAATATGCGGTGTTGAGTCCATTTCGTTGAGCAAGGAGTAGCTCTTGTCTATTCCATATTTGGCTTAAGGAACTTTATCTGTGCTCATTTCAATCTCTGGTTTTATGCAGCACCCCAACTCACCTTTACCCTTAAACAAGCATAAGTTGGTTTTCTAAATTTGAGACCCTGTTCTGTTCTGTAATTCAGTTCCTGTGTAGCCAAGTTTACATTCCGTGTATTACTGATATCTTATGATGTTTCTTTTTCTGTGTGACTTATTTCAGTTAGAATCATCGTACCTGAATCCACTCATTGTGCTGCTACGGGCCTGATGACATAGATTTCACTGCTGAGTGATACTGCATTGTACGTAAGTACCACAAGTTCTTTATCCATTTTTCACTTTCTGTGATATTGAACTTGTACGGTAAACGAGGTTCTTGTAAACAGAGGCGTCCCAAACATTGGGGTGGCTGTGTCTTTTTGATTTTAATTTCCCTAAGCTATAGGACCATAAGTGGAAGTGCCCTAGGCTCTGTTGCTTTGTTTTTTAGATGTTTCAGGAAACACCATACACTTCTCCCGAGTGTCTGTTGGCAGTTTACATCCCGCCCATCAGCATAACAAGGCTCCCAGTTCTCCATGGCCTGTCCTGCCTTTCTGGATTTTACACTTTTTTCAGATGGCCCTTTTGACCGGGGGGAAGTGAGACTTCATTGTAGTGCAGATTTCCTTTGCAAGCTTGCTTGGTTGGCCAAAAAGGGCGTATGCGTTTTTTCCTGAATATATTCAGGAAAAAACGCATACGCCCTTTTTGGCCAAGTGCATCATTGTGGACGTTCTGCCTCTTTTCCTATGCTTTCAATGCAATTCCAGTCTACCTCCTGAAATCGGTTTCCTGCAATTCTGCCCCGCTTTCAAGTCCTCTTGGCAGCCTTACTTCAGTATATTTTTGGACGATAGCTGTCATTTATAACTCTGCAGGTTTGTGAATTACAGTGCCCCTGAGCTCCTTTCTTCAACTCGCTTTCTTGTGAGCTGGCCGCAACACCGCAGGATGGCTTCAGGCCCTAATCTGGTTCCGGCACGGCACGCTGAGCCTTTGGTTATTTCCTCTTCCTGGTGGGAAATGAGAGTTAAATTTGCCCGTCCAGACACCTCCAGCTAGTCTCTCATTGGTTCTCGCTATTCCTGTTCATCTTCCGCAGAAATTGCAAACTGGGCCAAACAGGAGGTTAAAGGGACAGACTCTCCAAGTCGGGAGAGTGTTAGTAAAGCGTCTGGAATGTTGCACCCGAGTACCAGGGTACGAAAACTGAGACATATTTGAACACGTCTCCCGATCACATGGTTGATCATACTCTAGGTTCCACATGCATGTTTTAGCTGAAGGAAGAATACCTTAAACCTGGGTAGTTGAAACCCGTGGAATGGGTACCATGCAATATGACTTCAAAGGGTCTTCATTTGCTCACCGAACCTCTCCAATCCTATCACTGCTGCGTTTATGTCCCTGTACACATGCTTGATTCTCTTTCGGAGACATAGCAATCCATAGGTTTTAAGATACTTAAGAGTCAGGTACATTCTTAGGCGTTTAATATGCGGTGTTGAGTCCATTTCGTTGAGCAAGGAGTAGCTCTTGTCTATTCCATATTTGGCTTAAGGAACTTTATCTGTGCTCATTTCAATCTCTGGTTTTATGCAGCACCCCAACTCACCTTTACCCTTAAACAAGCATAAGTTGGTTTTCTAAATTTGAGACCCTGTTCTGTTCTGTAATTCAGTTCCTGTGTAGCCAAGTTTACATTCCGTGTATTACTGATATCTTATGATGTTTCTTTTTCTGTGTGACTTATTTCAGTTAGAATCATCGTACCTGAATCCACTCATTGTGCTGCTACGGGCCTGATGACATAGATTTCACTGCTGAGTGATACTGCATTGTACGTAAGTACCACAAGTTCTTTATCCATTTTTCACTTTCTGTGATATTGAACTTGTACGGTAAACGAGGTTCTTGTAAACAGAGGCGTCCCAAACATTGGGGTGGCTGTGTCTTTTTGATTTTAATTTCCCTAAGCTATAGGACCATAAGTGGAAGTGCCCTAGGCTCTGTTGCTTTGTTTTTTAGATGTTTCAGGAAACACCATACACTTCTCCCGAGTGTCAGTTGGCAGTTTACATCCCGCCCATCAGCATAACAAGGCTTCCAGTTCTCCATGGCCTGTCCTGCCTTTCTGGATTTTACACTTTTTTCAGATGGCCCTTTTGACCGGGGGGAAGTGAGACTTCATTGTAGTGCAGATTTCCTTTGCAAGCTTGCTTGGTTGACCAAAAAGGGCGTATGCGTTTTTTCCTGAATATATTCAGGAAAAAACGCATACGCCCTTTTTGGCCAAGTGCATCATTGTGGACGTTCTGCCTCTTTTCCTATGCTTTCAATGCAATTCCAGTCTACCTCCTGAAATCGGTTTCTTGCAATTCTGCCCCGCTTTCAAGTCCTCTTGGCAGCCTTACTTCAGTATATTTTTGGACGATAGCTGTCATTTATAACTCTGCAGGTTTGTGAATTACAGTGCCCCTGAGCTCCTTTCTTCAACTCGCTTTCTTGTGAGCTGGCCGCAACACCGCAGGATGGCTTCAGGCCCTAATCTGGTTCCGGCACGGCACGCTGAGCCTTTGGTTATTTCCTCTTCCTGGTGGGAAATGAGAGTTAAATTTGCCCGTCCAGACACCTCCAGCTAGTCTCTCATTGGTTCTCGCTATTCCTGTTCATCTTCCGCAGAAATTGCAAACTGGGCCAAACAGGAGGTTAAAGGGACTGACTCTCCAAGTCGGGAGAGTGTTAGTAAAGCGTCTGGAATGTTGCACCCGAGTACCAGGGTACGAAAACTGAGACATATTTGAACACGTCTCCCGATCACATGGTTGATCATACTCTAGGTTCCACATGCATGTTTTAGCTGAAGGAAGAATACCTTAAACCTGGGTAGTTGAAACCCGTGGCATGGGTACCATGCAATATGACTTCAAAGGGTCTTCATTTGCTCACCGAACCTCTCCAATCCTATCACTGCTGCGTTTATGTCCCTGTACACATGCTTGATTCTCTTTCGGAGACATAGCAATCCATAGGTTTTAAGATACTTAAGAGTCAGGTACATTCTTAGGCGTTTAATATGCGGTGTTGAGTCCATTTCGTTGAGCAAGGAGTAGCTCTTGTCTATTCCATATTTGGCTTAAGGAACTTTATCTGTGCTCATTTCAATCTCTGGTTTTATGCAGCACCCCAACTCACCTTTACCCTTAAACAAGCATAAGTTGGTTTTCTAAATTTGAGACCCTGTTCTGTTCTGTAATTCAGTTCCTGTGTAGCCAAGTTTACATTCCGTGTATTACTGATATCTTATGATGTTTCTTTTTCTGTGTGACTTATTTCAGTTAGAATCATCGTACCTGAATCCACTCATTGTGCTGCTACGGGCCTGATGACATAGATTTCACTGCTGAGTGATACTGCATTGTACGTAAGTACCACAAGTTCTTTATCCATTTTTCACTTTCTGTGATATTGAACTTGTACGGTAAACGAGGTTCTTGTAAACAGAGGCGTCCCAAACATTGGGGTGGCTGTGTCTTTTTGATTTTAATTTCCCTAAGCTATAGGACCATAAGTGGAAGTGCCCTAGGCTCTGTTGCTTTGTTTTTTAGATGTTTCAGGAAACACCATACACTTCTCCCGAGTGTCTGTTGGCAGTTTACATCCCGCCCATCAGCATAACAAGGCTCCCAGTTCTCCATGGCCTGTCCTGCCTTTCTGGATTTTACACTTTTTTCAGATGGCCCTTTTGACCGGGGGGAAGTGAGACTTCATTGTAGTGCAGATTTCCTTTGCAAGCTTGCTTGGTTGGCCAAAAAGGGCGTATGCGTTTTTTCCTGAATATATTCAGGAAAAAACGCATACGCCCTTTTTGGCCAAGTGCATCATTGTGGACGTTCTGCCTCTTTTCCTATGCTTTCAATGCAATTCCAGTCTACCTCCTGAAATCGGTTTCCTGCAATTCTGCCCCGCTTTCAAGTCCTCTTGGCAGCCTTACTTCAGTATATTTTTGGACGATAGCTGTCATTTATAACTCTGCAGGTTTGTGAATTACAGTGCCCCTGAGCTCCTTTCTTCAACTCGCTTTCTTGTGAGCTGGCCGCAACACCGCAGGATGGCTTCAGGCCCTAATCTGGTTCCGGCACGGCACGCTGAGCCTTTGGTTATTTCCTCTTCCTGGTGGGAAATGAGAGTTAAATTTGCCCGTCCAGACACCTCCAGCTAGTCTCTCATTGGTTCTCGCTATTCCTGTTCATCTTCCGCAGAAATTGCAAACTGGGCCAAACAGGAGGTTAAAGGGACTGACTCTCCAAGTCGGGAGAGTGTTAGTAAAGCGTCTGGAATGTTGCACCCGAGTACCAGGGTACGAAAACTGAGACATATTTGAACACGTCTCCCGATCACATGGTTGATCATACTCTAGGTTCCACATGCATGTTTTAGCTGAAGGAAGAATACCTTAAACCTGGGTAGTTGAAACCCGTGGCATGGGTACCATGCAATATGACTTCAAAGGGTCTTCATTTGCTCACCGAACCTCTCCAATCCTATCACTGCTGCGTTTATGTCCCTGTACACATGCTTGATTCTCTTTCGGAGACATAGCAATCCATAGGTTTTAAGATACTTAAGAGTCAGGTACATTCTTAGGCGTTTAATATGCGGTGTTGAGTCCATTTCGTTGAGCAAGGAGTAGCTCTTGTCTATTCCATATTTGGCTTAAGGAACTTTATCTGTGCTCATTTCGATCTCTGGTTTTATGCAGCACCCCAACTCACCTTTACCCTTAAACAAGCATAAGTTGGTTTTCTAAATTTGAGACCCTGTTCTGTTCTGTAATTCAGTTCCTGTGTAGCCAAGTTTACATTCCGTGTATTACTGATATCTTATGATGTTTCTTTTTCTGTGTGACTTATTTCAGTTAGAATCATCGTACCTGAATCCACTCATTGTGCTGCTACGGGCCTGATGACATAGATTTCACTGCTGAGTGATACTGCATTGTACGTAAGTACCACAAGTTCTTTATCCATTTTTCACTTTCTGTGATATTGAACTTGTACGGTAAACGAGGTTCTTGTAAACAGAGGCGTCCCAAACATTGGGGTGGCTGTGTCTTTTTGATTTTAATTTCCCTAAGCTATAGGACCATAAGTGGAAGTGCCCTAGGCTCTGTTGCTTTGTTTTTTAGATGTTTCAGGAAACACCATACACTTCTCCCGAGTGTCTGTTGGCAGTTTACATCCCGCCCATCAGCATAACAAGGCTCCCAGTTCTCCATGGCCTGTCCTGCCTTTCTGGATTTTACACTATTTCCAGATGGCCCTTTTGACTGGGGGGAAGTGAGACTTCATTGTAGTGCAGATTTCCTTTGCAAGCTTGCTTGGTTGGCCAAAAAGGGCGTATGCGTTTTTTCCTGAATATATTCAGGAAAAAACGCATACGCCCTTTTTGGCCAAGTGCATCATTGTGGACGTTCTGCCTCTTTTCCTATGCTTTCAATGCAATTCCAGTCTACCTCCTGAAATCGGTTTCCTGCAATTCTGCCCCGCTTTCAAGTCCTCTTGGCAGCCTTACTTCAGTATATTTTTGGACGATAGCTGTCATTTATAACTCTGCAGGTTTGTGAATTACAGTGCCCCTGAGCTCCTTTCTTCAACTCGCTTTCTTGTGAGCTGGCCGCAACACCGCAGGATGGCTTCAGGCCCTAATCTGGTTCCGGCACGGCACGCTGAGCCTTTGGTTATTTCCTCTTCCTGGTGGGAAATGAGAGTTAAATTTGCCCGTCCAGACACCTCCAGCTAGTCTCTCATTGGTTCTCGCTATTCCTGTTCATCTTCCGCAGAAATTGCAAACTGGGCCAAACAGGAGGTTAAAGGGACTGACTCTCCAAGTCGGGAGAGTGTTAGTAAAGCGTCTGGAATGTTGCACCCGAGTACCAGGGTACGAAAACTGAGACATATTTGAACACGTCTCCCGATCACATGGTTGATCATACTCTAGGTTCCACATGCATGTTTTAGCTGAAGGAAGAATACCTTAAACCTGGGTAGTTGAAACCCGTGGCATGGGTACCATGCAATATGACTTCAAAGGGTCTTCATTTGCTCACCAAACCTCTCCAATCCTATCACTGCTGCGTTTATGTCCCTGTACACATGCTTGATTCTCTTTCGGAGACATAGCAATCCATAGGTTTTAAGATACTTAAGAGTCAGGTACATTCTTAGGCGTTTAATATGCGGTGTTGAGTCCATTTCGTTGAGCAAGGAGTAGCTCTTGTCTATTCCATATTTGGCTTAAGGAACTTTATCTGTGCTCATTTCGATCTCTGGTTTTATGCAGCACCCCAACTCACCTTTACCCTTAAACAAGCATAAGTTGGTTTTCTAAATTTGAGACCCTGTTCTGTTCTGTAATTCAGTTCCTGTGTAGCCAAGTTTACATTCCGTGTATTACTGATATCTTATGATGTTTCTTTTTCTGTGTGACTTATTTCAGTTAGAATCATCGTACCTGAATCCACTCATTGTGCTGCTACGGGCCTGATGACATAGATTTCACTGCTGAGTGATACTGCATTGTACGTAAGTACCACAAGTTCTTTATCCATTTTTCACTTTCTGTGATATTGAACTTGTACGGTAAACGAGGTTCTTGTAAACAGAGGCGTCCCAAACATTGGGGTGGCTGTGTCTTTTTGATTTTAATTTCCCTAAGCTATAGGACCATAAGTGGAAGTGCCCTAGGCTCTGTTGCTTTGTTTTTTAGATGTTTCAGGAAACACCATACACTTCTCCCGAGTGTCTGTTGGCAGTTTACATCCCGCCCATCAGCATAACAAGGCTCCCAGTTCTCCATGGCCTGTCCTGCCTTTCTGGATTTTACACTATTTCCAGATGGCCCTTTTGACCGGGGGGAAGTGAGACTTCATTGTAGTGCAGATTTCCTTTGCAAGCTTGCTTGGTTGGCCAAAAAGGGCGTATGCGTTTTTTCCTGAATATATTCAGGAAAAAACGCATACGCCCTTTTTGGCCAAGTGCATCATTGTGGACGTTCTGCCTCTTTTCCTATGCTTTCAATGCAATTCCAGTCTACCTCCTGAAATCGGTTTCCTGCAATTCTGCCCCGCTTTCAAGTCCTCTTGGCAGCCTTACTTCAGTATATTTTTGGACGATAGCTGTCATTTATAACTCTGCAGGTTTGTGAATTACAGTGCCCCTGAGCTCCTTTCTTCAACTCGCTTTCTTGTGAGCTGGCCGCAACACCGCAGGATGGCTTCAGGCCCTAATCTGGTTCCGGCACGGCACGCTGAGCCTTTGGTTATTTCCTCTTCCTGGTGGGAAATGAGAGTTAAATTTGCCCGTCCAGACACCTCCAGCTAGTCTCTCATTGGTTCTCGCTATTCCTGTTCATCTTCCGCAGAAATTGCAAACTGGGCCAAACAGGAGGTTAAAGGGACTGACTCTCCAAGTCGGGAGAGTGTTAGTAAAGCGTCTGGAATGTTGCACCCGAGTACCAGGGTACGAAAACTGAGACATATTTGAACACGTCTCCCGATCACATGGTTGATCATACTCTAGGTTCCACATGCATGTTTTAGCTGAAGGAAGAATACCTTAAACCTGGGTAGTTGAAACCCGTGGCATGGGTACCATGCAATATGACTTCAAAGGGTCTTCATTTGCTCACCGAACCTCTCCAATCCTATCACTGCTGCGTTTATGTCCCTGTACACATGCTTGATTCTCTTTCGGAGACATAGCAATCCATAGGTTTTAAGATACTTAAGAGTCAGGTACATTCTTAGGCGTTTAATATGCGGTGTTGAGTCCATTTCGTTGAGCAAGGAGTAGCTCTTGTCTATTCCATATTTGGCTTAAGGAACTTTATCTGTGCTCATTTCAATCTCTGGTTTTATGCAGCACCCCAACTCACCTTTACCCTTAAACAAGCATAAGTTGGTTTTCTAAATTTGAGACCCTGTTCTGTTCTGTAATTCAGTTCCTGTGTAGCCAAGTTTACATTCCGTGTATTACTGATATCTTATGATGTTTCTTTTTCTGTGTGACTTATTTCAGTTAGAATCATCGTACCTGAATCCACTCATTGTGCTGCTACGGGCCTGATGACATAGATTTCACTGCTGAGTGATACTGCATTGTACGTAAGTACCACAAGTTCTTTATCCATTTTTCACTTTCTGTGATATTGAACTTGTACGGTAAACGAGGTTCTTGTAAACAGAGGCGTCCCAAACATTGGGGTGGCTGTGTCTTTTTGATTTTAATTTCCCTAAGCTATAGGACCATAAGTGGAAGTGCCCTAGGCTCTGTTGCTTTGTTTTTTAGATGTTTCAGGAAACACCATACACTTCTCCCGAGTGTCAGTTGGCAGTTTACATCCCGCCCATCAGCATAACAAGGCTCCCAGTTCTCCATGGCCTGTCCTGCCTTTCTGGATTTTACACTTTTTTCAGATGGCCCTTTTGACCGGGGGGAAGTGAGACTTCATTGTAGTGCAGATTTCCTTTGCAAGCTTGCTTGGTTGGCCAAAAAGGGCGTATGCGTTTTTTCCTGAATATATTCAGGAAAAAACGCATACGCCCTTTTTGGCCAAGTGCATCATTGTGGACGTTCTGCCTCTTTTCCTATGCTTTCAATGCAATTCCAGTCTACCTCCTGAAATCGGTTTCCTGCAATTCTGCCCCGCTTTCAAGTCCTCTTGGCAGCCTTACTTCAGTATATTTTTGGACGATAGCTGTCATTTATAACTCTGCAGGTTTGTGAATTACAGTGCCCCTGAGCTCCTTTCTTCAACTCGCTTTCTTGTGAGCTGGCCGCAACACCGCAGGATGGCTTCAGGCCCTAATCTGGTTCCGGCACGGCACGCTGAGCCTTTGGTTATTTCCTCTTCCTGGTGGGAAATGAGAGTTAAATTTGCCCGTCCAGACACCTCCAGCTAGTCTCTCATTGGTTCTCGCTATTCCTGTTCATCTTCCGCAGAAATTGCAAACTGGGCCAAACAGGAGGTTAAAGGGACTGACTCTCCAAGTCGGGAGAGTGTTAGTAAAGCGTCTGGAATGTTGCACCCGAGTACCAGGGTACGAAAACTGAGACATATTTGAACACGTCTCCCGATCACATGGTTGATCATACTCTAGGTTCCACATGCATGTTTTAGCTGAAGGAAGAATACCTTAAACCTGGGTAGTTGAAACCCGTGGCATGGGTACCATGCAATATGACTTCAAAGGGTCTTCATTTGCTCACCGAACCTCTCCAATCCTATCACTGCTGCGTTTATGTCCCTGTACACATGCTTGATTCTCTTTCGGAGACATAGCAATCCATAGGTTTTAAGATACTTAAGAGTCAGGTACATTCTTAGGCGTTTAATATGCGGTGTTGAGTCCATTTCGTTGAGCAAGGAGTAGCTCTTGTCTATTCCATATTTGGCTTAAGGAACTTTATCTGTGCTCATTTCGATCTCTGGTTTTATGCAGCACCCCAACTCACCTTTACCCTTAAACAAGCATAAGTTGGTTTTCTAAATTTGAGACCCTGTTCTGTTCTGTAATTCAGTTCCTGTGTAGCCAAGTTTACATTCCGTGTATTACTGATATCTTATGATGTTTCTTTTTCTGTGTGACTTATTTCAGTTAGAATCATCGTACCTGAATCCACTCATTGTGCTGCTACGGGCCTGATGACATAGATTTCACTGCTGAGTGATACTGCATTGTACGTAAGTACCACAAGTTCTTTATCCATTTTTCACTTTCTGTGATATTGAACTTGTACGGTAAACGAGGTTCTTGTAAACAGAGGCGTCCCAAACATTGGGGTGGCTGTGTCTTTTTGATTTTAATTTCCCTAAGCTATAGGACCATAAGTGGAAGTGCCCTAGGCTCTGTTGCTTTGTTTTTTAGATGTTTCAGGAAACACCATACACTTCTCCCGAGTGTCTGTTGGCAGTTTACATCCCGCCCATCAGCATAACAAGGCTCCCAGTTCTCCATGGCCTGTCCTGCCTTTCTGGATTTTACACTATTTCCAGATGGCCCTTTTGACCGGGGGGAAGTGAGACTTCATTGTAGTGCAGATTTCCTTTGCAAGCTTGCTTGGTTGGCCAAAAAGGGCGTATGCGTTTTTTCCTGAATATATTCAGGAAAAAACGCATACGCCCTTTTTGGCCAAGTGCATCATTGTGGACGTTCTGCCTCTTTTCCTATGCTTTCAATGCAATTCCAGTCTACCTCCTGAAATCGGTTTCCTGCAATTCTGCCCCGCTTTCAAGTCCTCTTGGCAGCCTTACTTCAGTATATTTTTGGACGATAGCTGTCATTTATAACTCTGCAGGTTTGTGAATTACAGTGCCCCTGAGCTCCTTTCTTCAACTCGCTTTCTTGTGAGCTGGCCGCAACACCGCAGGATGGCTTCAGGCCCTAATCTGGTTCCGGCACGGCACGCTGAGCCTTTGGTTATTTCCTCTTCCTGGTGGGAAATGAGAGTTAAATTTGCCCGTCCAGACACCTCCAGCTAGTCTCTCATTGGTTCTCGCTATTCCTGTTCATCTTCCGCAGAAATTGCAAACTGGGCCAAACAGGAGGTTAAAGGGACTGACTCTCCAAGTCGGGAGAGTGTTAGTAAAGCGTCTGGAATGTTGCACCCGAGTACCAGGGTACGAAAACTGAGACATATTTGAACACGTCTCCCGATCACATGGTTGATCATACTCTAGGTTCCACATGCATGTTTTAGCTGAAGGAAGAATACCTTAAACCTGGGTAGTTGAAACCCGTGGCATGGGTACCATGCAATATGACTTCAAAGGGTCTTCATTTGCTCACCGAACCTCTCCAATCCTATCACTGCTGCGTTTATGTCCCTGTACACATGCTTGATTCTCTTTCGGAGACATAGCAATCCATAGGTTTTAAGATACTTAAGAGTCAGGTACATTCTTAGGCGTTTAATATGCGGTGTTGAGTCCATTTCGTTGAGCAAGGAGTAGCTCTTGTCTATTCCATATTTGGCTTAAGGAACTTTATCTGTGCTCATTTCGATCTCTGGTTTTATGCAGCACCCCAACTCACCTTTACCCTTAAACAAGCATAAGTTGGTTTTCTAAATTTGAGACCCTGTTCTGTTCTGTAATTCAGTTCCTGTGTAGCCAAGTTTACATTCCGTGTATTACTGATATCTTATGATGTTTCTTTTTCTGTGTGACTTATTTCAGTTAGAATCATCGTACCTGAATCCACTCATTGTGCTGCTACGGGCCTGATGACATAGATTTCACTGCTGAGTGATACTGCATTGTACGTAAGTACCACAAGTTCTTTATCCATTTTTCACTTTCTGTGATATTGAACTTGTACGGTAAACGAGGTTCTTGTAAACAGAGGCGTCCCAAACATTGGGGTGGCTGTGTCTTTTTGATTTTAATTTCCCTAAGCTATAGGACCATAAGTGGAAGTGCCCTAGGCTCTGTTGCTTTGTTTTTTAGATGTTTCAGGAAACACCATACACTTCTCCCGAGTGTCTGTTGGCAGTTTACATCCCGCCCATCAGCATAACAAGGCTCCCAGTTCTCCATGGCCTGTCCTGCCTTTCTGGATTTTACACTTTTTTCAGATGGCCCTTTTGACCGGGGGGAAGTGAGACTTCATTGTAGTGCAGATTTCCTTTGCAAGCTTGCTTGGTTGGCCAAAAAGGGCGTATGCGTTTTTTCCTGAATATATTCAGGAAAAAACGCATACGCCCTTTTTGGCCAAGTGCATCATTGTGGACGTTCTGCCTCTTTTCCTATGCTTTCAATGCAATTCCAGTCTACCTCCTGAAATCGGTTTCCTGCAATTCTGCCCCGCTTTCAAGTCCTCTTGGCAGCCTTACTTCAGTATATTTTTGGACGATAGCTGTCATTTATAACTCTGCAGGTTTGTGAATTACAGTGCCCCTGAGCTCCTTTCTTCAACTCGCTTTCTTGTGAGCTGGCCGCAACACCGCAGGATGGCTTCAGGCCCTAATCTGGTTCCGGCACGGCACGCTGAGCCTTTGGTTATTTCCTCTTCCTGGTGGGAAATGAGAGTTAAATTTGCCCGTCCAGACACCTCCAGCTAGTCTCTCATTGGTTCTCGCTATTCCTGTTCATCTTCCGCAGAAATTGCAAACTGGGCCAAACAGGAGGTTAAAGGGACTGACTCTCCAAGTCGGGAGAGTGTTAGTAAAGCGTCTGGAATGTTGCACCCGAGTACCAGGGTACGAAAACTGAGACATATTTGAACACGTCTCCCGATCACATGGTTGATCATACTCTAGGTTCCACATGCATGTTTTAGCTGAAGGAAGAATACCTTAAACCTGGGTAGTTGAAACCCGTGGCATGGGTACCATGCAATATGACTTCAAAGGGTCTTCATTTGCTCACCGAACCTCTCCAATCCTATCACTGCTGCGTTTATGTCCCTGTACACATGCTTGATTCTCTTTCGGAGACATAGCAATCCATAGGTTTTAAGATACTTAAGAGTCAGGTACATTCTTAGGCGTTTAATATGCGGTGTTGAGTCCATTTCGTTGAGCAAGGAGTAGCTCTTGTCTATTCCATATTTGGCTTAAGGAACTTTATCTGTGCTCATTTCGATCTCTGGTTTTATGCAGCACCCCAACTCACCTTTACCCTTAAACAAGCATAAGTTGGTTTTCTAAATTTGAGACCCTGTTCTGTTCTGTAATTCAGTTCCTGTGTAGCCAAGTTTACATTCCGTGTATTACTGATATCTTATGATGTTTCTTTTTCTGTGTGACTTATTTCAGTTAGAATCATCGTACCTGAATCCACTCATTGTGCTGCTACGGGCCTGATGACATAGATTTCACTGCTGAGTGATACTGCATTGTACGTAAGTACCACAAGTTCTTTATCCATTTTTCACTTTCTGTGATATTGAACTTGTACGGTAAACGAGGTTCTTGTAAACAGAGGCGTCCCAAACATTGGGGTGGCTGTGTCTTTTTGATTTTAATTTCCCTAAGCTATAGGACCATAAGTGGAAGTGCCCTAGGCTCTGTTGCTTTGTTTTTTAGATGTTTCAGGAAACACCATACACTTCTCCCGAGTGTCTGTTGGCAGTTTACATCCCGCCCATCAGCATAACAAGGCTCCCAGTTCTCCATGGCCTGTCCTGCCTTTCTGGATTTTACACTATTTCCAGATGGCCCTTTTGACTGGGGGGAAGTGAGACTTCATTGTAGTGCAGATTTCCTTTGCAAGCTTGCTTGGTTGGCCAAAAAGGGCGTATGCGTTTTTTCCTGAATATATTCAGGAAAAAACGCATACGCCCTTTTTGGCCAAGTGCATCATTGTGGACGTTCTGCCTCTTTTCCTATGCTTTCAATGCAATTCCAGTCTACCTCCTGAAATCGGTTTCCTGCAATTCTGCCCCGCTTTCAAGTCCTCTTGGCAGCCTTACTTCAGTATATTTTTGGACGATAGCTGTCATTTATAACTCTGCAGGTTTGTGAATTACAGTGCCCCTGAGCTCCTTTCTTCAACTCGCTTTCTTGTGAGCTGGCCGCAACACCGCAGGATGGCTTCAGGCCCTAATCTGGTTCCGGCACGGCACGCTGAGCCTTTGGTTATTTCCTCTTCCTGGTGGGAAATGAGAGTTAAATTTGCCCGTCCAGACACCTCCAGCTAGTCTCTCATTGGTTCTCGCTATTCCTGTTCATCTTCCGCAGAAATTGCAAACTGGGCCAAACAGGAGGTTAAAGGGACTGACTCTCCAAGTCGGGAGAGTGTTAGTAAAGCGTCTGGAATGTTGCACCCGAGTACCAGGGTACGAAAACTGAGACATATTTGAACACGTCTCCCGATCACATGGTTGATCATACTCTAGGTTCCACATGCATGTTTTAGCTGAAGGAAGAATACCTTAAACCTGGGTAGTTGAAACCCGTGGCATGGGTACCATGCAATATGACTTCAAAGGGTCTTCATTTGCTCACCAAACCTCTCCAATCCTATCACTGCTGCGTTTATGTCCCTGTACACATGCTTGATTCTCTTTCGGAGACATAGCAATCCATAGGTTTTAAGATACTTAAGAGTCAGGTACATTCTTAGGCGTTTAATATGCGGTGTTGAGTCCATTTCGTTGAGCAAGGAGTAGCTCTTGTCTATTCCATATTTGGCTTAAGGAACTTTATCTGTGCTCATTTCGATCTCTGGTTTTATGCAGCACCCCAACTCACCTTTACCCGTAAACAAGCATAAGTTGGTTTTCTAAATTTGAGACCCTGTTCTGTTCTGTAATTCAGTTCCTGTGTAGCCAAGTTTACATTCCGTGTATTACTGATATCTTATGATGTTTCTTTTTCTGTGTGACTTATTTCAGTTAGAATCATCGTACCTGAATCCACTCATTGTGCTGCTACGGGCCTGATGACATAGATTTCACTGCTGAGTGATACTGCATTGTACGTAAGTACCACAAGTTCTTTATCCATTTTTCACTTTCTGTGATATTGAACTTGTACGGTAAACGAGGTTCTTGTAAACAGAGGCGTCCCAAACATTGGGGTGGCTGTGTCTTTTTGATTTTAATTTCCCTAAGCTATAGGACCATAAGTGGAAGTGCCCTAGGCTCTGTTGCTTTGTTTTTTAGATGTTTCAGGAAACACCATACACTTCTCCCGAGTGTCTGTTGGCAGTTTACATCCCGCCCATCAGCATAACAAGGCTCCCAGTTCTCCATGGCCTGTCCTGCCTTTCTGGATTTTACACTATTTCCAGATGGCCCTTTTGACCGGGGGGAAGTGAGACTTCATTGTAGTGCAGATTTCCTTTGCAAGCTTGCTTGGTTGGCCAAAAAGGGCGTATGCGTTTTTTCCTGAATATATTCAGGAAAAAACGCATACGCCCTTTTTGGCCAAGTGCATCATTGTGGACGTTCTGCCTCTTTTCCTATGCTTTCAATGCAATTCCAGTCTACCTCCTGAAATCGGTTTCCTGCAATTCTGCCCCGCTTTCAAGTCCTCTTGGCAGCCTTACTTCAGTATATTTTTGGACGATAGCTGTCATTTATAACTCTGCAGGTTTGTGAATTACAGTGCCCCTGAGCTCCTTTCTTCAACTCGCTTTCTTGTGAGCTGGCCGCAACACCGCAGGATGGCTTCAGGCCCTAATCTGGTTCCGGCACGGCACGCTGAGCCTTTGGTTATTTCCTCTTCCTGGTGGGAAATGAGAGTTAAATTTGCCCGTCCAGACACCTCCAGCTAGTCTCTCATTGGTTCTCGCTATTCCTGTTCATCTTCCGCAGAAATTGCAAACTGGGCCAAACAGGAGGTTAAAGGGACTGACTCTCCAAGTCGGGAGAGTGTTAGTAAAGCGTCTGGAATGTTGCACCCGAGTACCAGGGTACGAAAACTGAGACATATTTGAACACGTCTCCCGATCACATGGTTGATCATACTCTAGGTTCCACATGCATGTTTTAGCTGAAGGAAGAATACCTTAAACCTGGGTAGTTGAAACCCGTGGCATGGGTACCATGCAATATGACTTCAAAGGGTCTTCATTTGCTCACCGAACCTCTCCAATCCTATCACTGCTGCGTTTATGTCCCTGTACACATGCTTGATTCTCTTTCGGAGACATAGCAATCCATAGGTTTTAAGATACTTAAGAGTCAGGTACATTCTTAGGCGTTTAATATGCGGTGTTGAGTCCATTTCGTTGAGCAAGGAGTAGCTCTTGTCTATTCCATATTTGGCTTAAGGAACTTTATCTGTGCTCATTTCAATCTCTGGTTTTATGCAGCACCCCAACTCACCTTTACCCTTAAACAAGCATAAGTTGGTTTTCTAAATTTGAGACCCTGTTCTGTTCTGTAATTCAGTTCCTGTGTAGCCAAGTTTACATTCCGTGTATTACTGATATCTTATGATGTTTCTTTTTCTGTGTGACTTATTTCAGTTAGAATCATCGTACCTGAATCCACTCATTGTGCTGCTACGGGCCTGATGACATAGATTTCACTGCTGAGTGATACTGCATTGTACGTAAGTACCACAAGTTCTTTATCCATTTTTCACTTTCTGTGATATTGAACTTGTACGGTAAACGAGGTTCTTGTAAACAGAGGCGTCCCAAACATTGGGGTGGCTGTGTCTTTTTGATTTTAATTTCCCTAAGCTATAGGACCATAAGTGGAAGTGCCCTAGGCTCTGTTGCTTTGTTTTTTAGATGTTTCAGGAAACACCATACACTTCTCCCGAGTGTCAGTTGGCAGTTTACATCCCGCCCATCAGCATAACAAGGCTCCCAGTTCTCCATGGCCTGTCCTGCCTTTCTGGATTTTACACTTTTTTCAGATGGCCCTTTTGACCGGGGGGAAGTGAGACTTCATTGTAGTGCAGATTTCCTTTGCAAGCTTGCTTGGTTGGCCAAAAAGGGCGTATGCGTTTTTTCCTGAATATATTCAGGAAAAAACGCATACGCCCTTTTTGGCCAAGTGCATCATTGTGGACGTTCTGCCTCTTTTCCTATGCTTTCAATGCAATTCCAGTCTACCTCCTGAAATCGGTTTCCTGCAATTCTGCCCCGCTTTCAAGTCCTCTTGGCAGCCTTACTTCAGTATATTTTTGGACGATAGCTGTCATTTATAACTCTGCAGGTTTGTGAATTACAGTGCCCCTGAGCTCCTTTCTTCAACTCGCTTTCTTGTGAGCTGGCCGCAACACCGCAGGATGGCTTCAGGCCCTAATCTGGTTCCGGCACGGCACGCTGAGCCTTTGGTTATTTCCTCTTCCTGGTGGGAAATGAGAGTTAAATTTGCCCGTCCAGACACCTCCAGCTAGTCTCTCATTGGTTCTCGCTATTCCTGTTCATCTTCCGCAGAAATTGCAAACTGGGCCAAACAGGAGGTTAAAGGGACTGACTCTCCAAGTCGGGAGAGTGTTAGTAAAGCGTCTGGAATGTTGCACCCGAGTACCAGGGTACGAAAACTGAGACATATTTGAACACGTCTCCCGATCACATGGTTGATCATACTCTAGGTTCCACATGCATGTTTTAGCTGAAGGAAGAATACCTTAAACCTGGGTAGTTGAAACCCGTGGCATGGGTACCATGCAATATGACTTCACAGGGTCTTCATTTGCTCACCGAACCTCTCCAATCCTATCACTGCTGCGTTTATGTCCCTGTACACATGCTTGATTCTCTTTCGGAGACATAGCAATCCATAGGTTTTAAGATACTTAAGAGTCAGGTACATTCTTAGGCGTTTAATATGCGGTGTTGAGTCCATTTCGTTGAGCAAGGAGTAGCTCTTGTCTATTCCATATTTGGCTTAAGGAACTTTATCTGTGCTCATTTCGATCTCTGGTTTTATGCAGCACCCCAACTCACCTTTACCCTTAAACAAGCATAAGTTGGTTTTCTAAATTTGAGACCCTGTTCTGTTCTGTAATTCAGTTCCTGTGTAGCCAAGTTTACATTCCGTGTATTACTGATATCTTATGATGTTTCTTTTTCTGTGTGACTTATTTCAGTTAGAATCATCGTACCTGAATCCACTCATTGTGCTGCTACGGGCCTGATGACATAGATTTCACTGCTGAGTGATACTGCATTGTACGTAAGTACCACAAGTTCTTTATCCATTTTTCACTTTCTGTGATATTGAACTTGTACGGTAAACGAGGTTCTTGTAAACAGAGGCGTCCCAAACATTGGGGTGGCTGTGTCTTTTTGATTTTAATTTCCCTAAGCTATAGGACCATAAGTGGAAGTGCCCTAGGCTCTGTTGCTTTGTTTTTTAGATGTTTCAGGAAACACCATACACTTCTCCCGAGTGTCTGTTGGCAGTTTACATCCCGCCCATCAGCATAACAAGGCTCCCAGTTCTCCATGGCCTGTCCTGCCTTTCTGGATTTTACACTATTTCCAGATGGCCCTTTTGACTGGGGGGAAGTGAGACTTCATTGTAGTGCAGATTTCCTTTGCAAGCTTGCTTGGTTGGCCAAAAAGGGCGTATGCGTTTTTTCCTGAATATATTCAGGAAAAAACGCATACGCCCTTTTTGGCCAAGTGCATCATTGTGGACGTTCTGCCTCTTTTCCTATGCTTTCAATGCAATTCCAGTCTACCTCCTGAAATCGGTTTCCTGCAATTCTGCCCCGCTTTCAAGTCCTCTTGGCAGCCTTACTTCAGTATATTTTTGGACGATAGCTGTCATTTATAACTCTGCAGGTTTGTGAATTACAGTGCCCCTGAGCTCCTTTCTTCAACTCGCTTTCTTGTGAGCTGGCCGCAACACCGCAGGATGGCTTCAGGCCCTAATCTGGTTCCGGCACGGCACGCTGAGCCTTTGGTTATTTCCTCTTCCTGGTGGGAAATGAGAGTTAAATTTGCCCGTCCAGACACCTCCAGCTAGTCTCTCATTGGTTCTCGCTATTCCTGTTCATCTTCCGCAGAAATTGCAAACTGGGCCAAACAGGAGGTTAAAGGGACTGACTCTCCAAGTCGGGAGAGTGTTAGTAAAGCGTCTGGAATGTTGCACCCGAGTACCAGGGTATGAAAACTGAGACATATTTGAACACGTCTCCCGATCACATGGTTGATCATACTCTAGGTTCCACATGCATGTTTTAGCTGAAGGAAGAATACCTTAAACCTGGGTAGTTGAAACCCGTGGCATGGGTACCATGCAATATGACTTCAAAGGGTCTTCATTTGCTCACCGAACCTCTCCAATCCTATCACTGCTGCGTTTATGTCCCTGTACACATGCTTGATTCTCTTTCGGAGACATAGCAATCCATAGGTTTTAAGATACTTAAGAGTCAGGTACATTCTTAGGCGTTTAATATGCGGTGTTGAGTCCATTTCGTTGAGCAAGGAGTAGCTCTTGTCTATTCCATATTTGGCTTAAGGAACTTTATCTGTGCTCATTTCAATCTCTGGTTTTATGCAGCACCCCAACTCACCTTTACCCTTAAACAAGCATAAGTTGGTTTTCTAAATTTGAGACCCTGTTCTGTTCTGTAATTCAGTTCCTGTGTAGCCAAGTTTACATTCCGTGTATTACTGATATCTTATGATGTTTCTTTTTCTGTGTGACTTATTTCAGTTAGAATCATCGTACCTGAATCCACTCATTGTGCTGCTACGGGCCTGATGACATAGATTTCACTGCTGAGTGATACTGCATTGTACGTAAGTACCACAAGTTCTTTATCCATTTTTCACTTTCTGTGATATTGAACTTGTACGGTAAACGAGGTTCTTGTAAACAGAGGCGTCCCAAACATTGGGGTGGCTGTGTCTTTTTGATTTTAATTTCCCTAAGCTATAGGACCATAAGTGGAAGTGCCCTAGGCTCTGTTGCTTTGTTTTTTAGATGTTTCAGGAAACACCATACACTTCTCCCGAGTGTCAGTTGGCAGTTTACATCCCGCCCATCAGCATAACAAGGCTCCCAGTTCTCCATGGCCTGTCCTGCCTTTCTGGATTTTACACTTTTTTCAGATGGCCCTTTTGACCGGGGGGAAGTGAGACTTCATTGTAGTGCAGATTTCCTTTGCAAGCTTGCTTGGTTGGCCAAAAAGGGCGTATGCGTTTTTTCCTGAATATATTCAGGAAAAAACGCATACGCCCTTTTTGGCCAAGTGCATCATTGTGGACGTTCTGCCTCTTTTCCTATGCTTTCAATGCAATTCCAGTCTACCTCCTGAAATCGGTTTCCTGCAATTCTGCCCCGCTTTCAAGTCCTCTTGGCAGCCTTACTTCAGTATATTTTTGGACGATAGCTGTCATTTATAACTCTGCAGGTTTGTGAATTACAGTGCCCCTGAGCTCCTTTCTTCAACTCGCTTTCTTGTGAGCTGGCCGCAACACCGCAGGATGGCTTCAGGCCCTAATCTGGTTCCGGCACGGCACGCTGAGCCTTTGGTTATTTCCTCTTCCTGGTGGGAAATGAGAGTTAAATTTGCCCGTCCAGACACCTCCAGCTAGTCTCTCATTGGTTCTCGCTATTCCTGTTCATCTTCCGCAGAAATTGCAAACTGGGCCAAACAGGAGGTTAAAGGGACTGACTCTCCAAGTCGGGAGAGTGTTAGTAAAGCGTCTGGAATGTTGCACCCGAGTACCAGGGTACGAAAACTGAGACATATTTGAACACGTCTCCCGATCACATGGTTGATCATACTCTAGGTTCCACATGCATGTTTTAGCTGAAGGAAGAATACCTTAAACCTGGGTAGTTGAAACCCGTGGCATGGGTACCATGCAATATGACTTCAAAGGGTCTTCATTTGCTCACCGAACCTCTCCAATCCTATCACTGCTGCGTTTATGTCCCTGTACACATGCTTGATTCTCTTTCGGAGACATAGCAATCCATAGGTTTTAAGATACTTAAGAGTCAGGTACATTCTTAGGCGTTTAATATGCGGTGTTGAGTCCATTTCGTTGAGCAAGGAGTAGCTCTTGTCTATTCCATATTTGGCTTAAGGAACTTTATCTGTGCTCATTTCGATCTCTGGTTTTATGCAGCACCCCAACTCACCTTTACCCTTAAACAAGCATAAGTTGGTTTTCTAAATTTGAGACCCTGTTCTGTTCTGTAATTCAGTTCCTGTGTAGCCAAGTTTACATTCCGTGTATTACTGATATCTTATGATGTTTCTTTTTCTGTGTGACTTATTTCAGTTAGAATCATCGTACCTGAATCCACTCATTGTGCTGCTACGGGCCTGATGACATAGATTTCACTGCTGAGTGATACTGCATTGTACGTAAGTACCACAAGTTCTTTATCCATTTTTCACTTTCTGTGATATTGAACTTGTACGGTAAACGAGGTTCTTGTAAACAGAGGCGTCCCAAACATTGGGGTGGCTGTGTCTTTTTGATTTTAATTTCCCTAAGCTATAGGACCATAAGTGGAAGTGCCCTAGGCTCTGTTGCTTTGTTTTTTAGATGTTTCAGGAAACACCATACACTTCTCCCGAGTGTCTGTTGGCAGTTTACATCCCGCCCATCAGCATAACAAGGCTCCCAGTTCTCCATGGCCTGTCCTGCCTTTCTGGATTTTACACTATTTCCAGATGGCCCTTTTGACTGGGGGGAAGTGAGACTTCATTGTAGTGCAGATTTCCTTTGCAAGCTTGCTTGGTTGGCCAAAAAGGGCGTATGCGTTTTTTCCTGAATATATTCAGGAAAAAACGCATACGCCCTTTTTGGCCAAGTGCATCATTGTGGACGTTCTGCCTCTTTTCCTATGCTTTCAATGCAATTCCAGTCTACCTCCTGAAATCGGTTTCCTGCAATTCTGCCCCGCTTTCAAGTCCTCTTGGCAGCCTTACTTCAGTATATTTTTGGACGATAGCTGTCATTTATAACTCTGCAGGTTTGTGAATTACAGTGCCCCTGAGCTCCTTTCTTCAACTCGCTTTCTTGTGAGCTGGCCGCAACACCGCAGGATGGCTTCAGGCCCTAATCTGGTTCCGGCACGGCACGCTGAGCCTTTGGTTATTTCCTCTTCCTGGTGGGAAATGAGAGTTAAATTTGCCCGTCCAGACACCTCCAGCTAGTCTCTCATTGGTTCTCGCTATTCCTGTTCATCTTCCGCAGAAATTGCAAACTGGGCCAAACAGGAGGTTAAAGGGACTGACTCTCCAAGTCGGGAGAGTGTTAGTAAAGCGTCTGGAATGTTGCACCCGAGTACCAGGGTACGAAAACTGAGACATATTTGAACACGTCTCCCGATCACATGGTTGATCATACTCTAGGTTCCACATGCATGTTTTAGCTGAAGGAAGAATACCTTAAACCTGGGTAGTTGAAACCCGTGGCATGGGTACCATGCAATATGACTTCAAAGGGTCTTCATTTGCTCACCAAACCTCTCCAATCCTATCACTGCTGCGTTTATGTCCCTGTACACATGCTTGATTCTCTTTCGGAGACATAGCAATCCATAGGTTTTAAGATACTTAAGAGTCAGGTACATTCTTAGGCGTTTAATATGCGGTGTTGAGTCCATTTCGTTGAGCAAGGAGTAGCTCTTGTCTATTCCATATTTGGCTTAAGGAACTTTATCTGTGCTCATTTCGATCTCTGGTTTTATGCAGCACCCCAACTCACCTTTACCCTTAAACAAGCATAAGTTGGTTTTCTAAATTTGAGACCCTGTTCTGTTCTGTAATTCAGTTCCTGTGTAGCCAAGTTTACATTCCGTGTATTACTGATATCTTATGATGTTTCTTTTTCTGTGTGACTTATTTCAGTTAGAATCATCGTACCTGAATCCACTCATTGTGCTGCTACGGGCCTGATGACATAGATTTCACTGCTGAGTGATACTGCATTGTACGTAAGTACCACAAGTTCTTTATCCATTTTTCACTTTCTGTGATATTGAACTTGTACGGTAAACGAGGTTCTTGTAAACAGAGGCGTCCCAAACATTGGGGTGGCTGTGTCTTTTTGATTTTAATTTCCCTAAGCTATAGGACCATAAGTGGAAGTGCCCTAGGCTCTGTTGCTTTGTTTTTTAGATGTTTCAGGAAACACCATACACTTCTCCCGAGTGTCTGTTGGCAGTTTACATCCCGCCCATCAGCATAACAAGGCTCCCAGTTCTCCATGGCCTGTCCTGCCTTTCTGGATTTTACACTATTTCCAGATGGCCCTTTTGACCGGGGGGAAGTGAGACTTCATTGTAGTGCAGATTTCCTTTGCAAGCTTGCTTGGTTGGCCAAAAAGGGCGTATGCGTTTTTTCCTGAATATATTCAGGAAAAAACGCATACGCCCTTTTTGGCCAAGTGCATCATTGTGGACGTTCTGCCTCTTTTCCTATGCTTTCAATGCAATTCCAGTCTACCTCCTGAAATCGGTTTCCTGCAATTCTGCCCCGCTTTCAAGTCCTCTTGGCAGCCTTACTTCAGTATATTTTTGGACGATAGCTGTCATTTATAACTCTGCAGGTTTGTGAATTACAGTGCCCCTGAGCTCCTTTCTTCAACTCGCTTTCTTGTGAGCTGGCCGCAACACCGCAGGATGGCTTCAGGCCCTAATCTGGTTCCGGCACGGCACGCTGAGCCTTTGGTTATTTCCTCTTCCTGGTGGGAAATGAGAGTTAAATTTGCCCGTCCAGACACCTCCAGCTAGTCTCTCATTGGTTCTCGCTATTCCTGTTCATCTTCCGCAGAAATTGCAAACTGGGCCAAACAGGAGGTTAAAGGGACTGACTCTCCAAGTCGGGAGAGTGTTAGTAAAGCGTCTGGAATGTTGCACCCGAGTACCAGGGTACGAAAACTGAGACATATTTGAACACGTCTCCCGATCACATGGTTGATCATACTCTAGGTTCCACATGCATGTTTTAGCTGAAGGAAGAATACCTTAAACCTGGGTAGTTGAAACCCGTGGCATGGGTACCATGCAATATGACTTCAAAGGGTCTTCATTTGCTCACCGAACCTCTCCAATCCTATCACTGCTGCGTTTATGTCCCTGTACACATGCTTGATTCTCTTTCGGAGACATAGCAATCCATAGGTTTTAAGATACTTAAGAGTCAGGTACATTCTTAGGCGTTTAATATGCGGTGTTGAGTCCATTTCGTTGAGCAAGGAGTAGCTCTTGTCTATTCCATATTTGGCTTAAGGAACTTTATCTGTGCTCATTTCAATCTCTGGTTTTATGCAGCACCCCAACTCACCTTTACCCTTAAACAAGCATAAGTTGGTTTTCTAAATTTGAGACCCTGTTCTGTTCTGTAATTCAGTTCCTGTGTAGCCAAGTTTACATTCCGTGTATTACTGATATCTTATGATGTTTCTTTTTCTGTGTGACTTATTTCAGTTAGAATCATCGTACCTGAATCCACTCATTGTGCTGCTACGGGCCTGATGACATAGATTTCACTGCTGAGTGATACTGCATTGTACGTAAGTACCACAAGTTCTTTATCCATTTTTCACTTTCTGTGATATTGAACTTGTACGGTAAACGAGGTTCTTGTAAACAGAGGCGTCCCAAACATTGGGGTGGCTGTGTCTTTTTGATTTTAATTTCCCTAAGCTATAGGACCATAAGTGGAAGTGCCCTAGGCTCTGTTGCTTTGTTTTTTAGATGTTTCAGGAAACACCATACACTTCTCCCGAGTGTCTGTTGGCAGTTTACATCCCGCCCATCAGCATAACAAGGCTCCCAGTTCTCCATGGCCTGTCCTGCCTTTCTGGATTTTACACTTTTTTCAGATGGCCCTTTTGACCGGGGGGAAGTGAGACTTCATTGTAGTGCAGATTTCCTTTGCAAGCTTGCTTGGTTGGCCAAAAAGGGCGTATGCGTTTTTTCCTGAATATATTCAGGAAAAAACGCATACGCCCTTTTTGGCCAAGTGCATCATTGTGGACGTTCTGCCTCTTTTCCTATGCTTTCAATGCAATTCCAGTCTACCTCCTGAAATCGGTTTCCTGCAATTCTGCCCCGCTTTCAAGTCCTCTTGGCAGCCTTACTTCAGTATATTTTTGGACGATAGCTGTCATTTATAACTCTGCAGGTTTGTGAATTACAGTGCCCCTGAGCTCCTTTCTTCAACTCGCTTTCTTGTGAGCTGGCCGCAACACCGCAGGATGGCTTCAGGCCCTAATCTGGTTCCGGCACGGCACGCTGAGCCTTTGGTTATTTCCTCTTCCTGGTGGGAAATGAGAGTTAAATTTGCCCGTCCAGACACCTCCAGCTAGTCTCTCATTGGTTCTCGCTATTCCTGTTCATCTTCCGCAGAAATTGCAAACTGGGCCAAACAGGAGGTTAAAGGGACTGACTCTCCAAGTCGGGAGAGTGTTAGTAAAGCGTCTGGAATGTTGCACCCGAGTACCAGGGTACGAAAACTGAGACATATTTGAACACGTCTCCCGATCACATGGTTGATCATACTCTAGGTTCCACATGCATGTTTTAGCTGAAGGAAGAATACCTTAAACCTGGGTAGTTGAAACCCGTGGCATGGGTACCATGCAATATGACTTCAAAGGGTCTTCATTTGCTCACCGAACCTCTCCAATCCTATCACTGCTGCGTTTATGTCCCTGTACACATGCTTGATTCTCTTTCGGAGACATAGCAATCCATAGGTTTTAAGATACTTAAGAGTCAGGTACATTCTTAGGCGTTTAATATGCGGTGTTGAGTCCATTTCGTTGAGCAAGGAGTAGCTCTTGTCTATTCCATATTTGGCTTAAGGAACTTTATCTGTGCTCATTTCGATCTCTGGTTTTATGCAGCACCCCAACTCACCTTTACCCTTAAACAAGCATAAGTTGGTTTTCTAAATTTGAGACCCTGTTCTGTTCTGTAATTCAGTTCCTGTGTAGCCAAGTTTACATTCCGTGTATTACTGATATCTTATGATGTTTCTTTTTCTGTGTGACTTATTTCAGTTAGAATCATCGTACCTGAATCCACTCATTGTGCTGCTACGGGCCTGATGACATAGATTTCACTGCTGAGTGATACTGCATTGTACGTAAGTACCACAAGTTCTTTATCCATTTTTCACTTTCTGTGATATTGAACTTGTACGGTAAACGAGGTTCTTGTAAACAGAGGCGTCCCAAACATTGGGGTGGCTGTGTCTTTTTGATTTTAATTTCCCTAAGCTATAGGACCATAAGTGGAAGTGCCCTAGGCTCTGTTGCTTTGTTTTTTAGATGTTTCAGGAAACACCATACACTTCTCCCGAGTGTCTGTTGGCAGTTTACATCCCGCCCATCAGCATAACAAGGCTCCCAGTTCTCCATGGCCTGTCCTGCCTTTCTGGATTTTACACTTTTTTCAGATGGCCCTTTTGACCGGGGGGAAGTGAGACTTCATTGTAGTGCAGATTTCCTTTGCAAGCTTGCTTGGTTGGCCAAAAAGGGCGTATGCGTTTTTTCCTGAATATATTCAGGAAAAAACGCATACGCCCTTTTTGGCCAAGTGCATCATTGTGGACGTTCTGCCTCTTTTCCTATGCTTTCAATGCAATTCCAGTCTACCTCCTGAAATCGGTTTCCTGCAATTCTGCCCCGCTTTCAAGTCCTCTTGGCAGCCTTACTTCAGTATATTTTTGGACGATAGCTGTCATTTATAACTCTGCAGGTTTGTGAATTACAGTGCCCCTGAGCTCCTTTCTTCAACTCGCTTTCTTGTGAGCTGGCCGCAACACCGCAGGATGGCTTCAGGCCCTAATCTGGTTCCGGCACGGCACGCTGAGCCTTTGGTTATTTCCTCTTCCTGGTGGGAAATGAGAGTTAAATTTGCCCGTCCAGACACCTCCAGCTAGTCTCTCATTGGTTCTCGCTATTCCTGTTCATCTTCCGCAGAAATTGCAAACTGGGCCAAACAGGAGGTTAAAGGGACTGACTCTCCAAGTCGGGAGAGTGTTAGTAAAGCGTCTGGAATGTTGCACCCGAGTACCAGGGTACGAAAACTGAGACATATTTGAACACGTCTCCCGATCACATGGTTGATCATACTCTAGGTTCCACATGCATGTTTTAGCTGAAGGAAGAATACCTTAAACCTGGGTAGTTGAAACCCGTGGCATGGGTACCATGCAATATGACTTCAAAGGGTCTTCATTTGCTCACCGAACCTCTCCAATCCTATCACTGCTGCGTTTATGTCCCTGTACACATGCTTGATTCTCTTTCGGAGACATAGCAATCCATAGGTTTTAAGATACTTAAGAGTCAGGTACATTCTTAGGCGTTTAATATGCGGTGTTGAGTCCATTTCGTTGAGCAAGGAGTAGCTCTTGTCTATTCCATATTTGGCTTAAGGAACTTTATCTGTGCTCATTTCGATCTCTGGTTTTATGCAGCACCCCAACTCACCTTTACCCTTAAACAAGCATAAGTTGGTTTTCTAAATTTGAGACCCTGTTCTGTTCTGTAATTCAGTTCCTGTGTAGCCAAGTTTACATTCCGTGTATTACTGATATCTTATGATGTTTCTTTTTCTGTGTGACTTATTTCAGTTAGAATCATCGTACCTGAATCCACTCATTGTGCTGCTACGGGCCTGATGACATAGATTTCACTGCTGAGTGATACTGCATTGTACGTAAGTACCACAAGTTCTTTATCCATTTTTCACTTTCTGTGATATTGAACTTGTACGGTAAACGAGGTTCTTGTAAACAGAGGCGTCCCAAACATTGGGGTGGCTGTGTCTTTTTGATTTTAATTTCCCTAAGCTATAGGACCATAAGTGGAAGTGCCCTAGGCTCTGTTGCTTTGTTTTTTAGATGTTTCAGGAAACACCATACACTTCTCCCGAGTGTCTGTTGGCAGTTTACATCCCGCCCATCAGCATAACAAGGCTCCCAGTTCTCCATGGCCTGTCCTGCCTTTCTGGATTTTACACTATTTCCAGATGGCCCTTTTGACTGGGGGGAAGTGAGACTTCATTGTAGTGCAGATTTCCTTTGCAAGCTTGCTTGGTTGGCCAAAAAGGGCGTATGCGTTTTTTCCTGAATATATTCAGGAAAAAACGCATACGCCCTTTTTGGCCAAGTGCATCATTGTGGACGTTCTGCCTCTTTTCCTATGCTTTCAATGCAATTCCAGTCTACCTCCTGAAATCGGTTTCCTGCAATTCTGCCCCGCTTTCAAGTCCTCTTGGCAGCCTTACTTCAGTATATTTTTGGACGATAGCTGTCATTTATAACTCTGCAGGTTTGTGAATTACAGTGCCCCTGAGCTCCTTTCTTCAACTCGCTTTCTTGTGAGCTGGCCGCAACACCGCAGGATGGCTTCAGGCCCTAATCTGGTTCCGGCACGGCACGCTGAGCCTTTGGTTATTTCCTCTTCCTGGTGGGAAATGAGAGTTAAATTTGCCCGTCCAGACACCTCCAGCTAGTCTCTCATTGGTTCTCGCTATTCCTGTTCATCTTCCGCAGAAATTGCAAACTGGGCCAAACAGGAGGTTAAAGGGACTGACTCTCCAAGTCGGGAGAGTGTTAGTAAAGCGTCTGGAATGTTGCACCCGAGTACCAGGGTACGAAAACTGAGACATATTTGAACACGTCTCCCGATCACATGGTTGATCATACTCTAGGTTCCACATGCATGTTTTAGCTGAAGGAAGAATACCTTAAACCTGGGTAGTTGAAACCCGTGGCATGGGTACCATGCAATATGACTTCAAAGGGTCTTCATTTGCTCACCAAACCTCTCCAATCCTATCACTGCTGCGTTTATGTCCCTGTACACATGCTTGATTCTCTTTCGGAGACATAGCAATCCATAGGTTTTAAGATACTTAAGAGTCAGGTACATTCTTAGGCGTTTAATATGCGGTGTTGAGTCCATTTCGTTGAGCAAGGAGTAGCTCTTGTCTATTCCATATTTGGCTTAAGGAACTTTATCTGTGCTCATTTCGATCTCTGGTTTTATGCAGCACCCCAACTCACCTTTACCCTTAAACAAGCATAAGTTGGTTTTCTAAATTTGAGACCCTGTTCTGTTCTGTAATTCAGTTCCTGTGTAGCCAAGTTTACATTCCGTGTATTACTGATATCTTATGATGTTTCTTTTTCTGTGTGACTTATTTCAGTTAGAATCATCGTACCTGAATCCACTCATTGTGCTGCTACGGGCCTGATGACATAGATTTCACTGCTGAGTGATACTGCATTGTACGTAAGTACCACAAGTTCTTTATCCATTTTTCACTTTCTGTGATATTGAACTTGTACGGTAAACGAGGTTCTTGTAAACAGAGGCGTCCCAAACATTGGGGTGGCTGTGTCTTTTTGATTTTAATTTCCCTAAGCTATAGGACCATAAGTGGAAGTGCCCTAGGCTCTGTTGCTTTGTTTTTTAGATGTTTCAGGAAACACCATACACTTCTCCCGAGTGTCTGTTGGCAGTTTACATCCCGCCCATCAGCATAACAAGGCTCCCAGTTCTCCATGGCCTGTCCTGCCTTTCTGGATTTTACACTATTTCCAGATGGCCCTTTTGACCGGGGGGAAGTGAGACTTCATTGTAGTGCAGATTTCCTTTGCAAGCTTGCTTGGTTGGCCAAAAAGGGCGTATGCGTTTTTTCCTGAATATATTCAGGAAAAAACGCATACGCCCTTTTTGGCCAAGTGCATCATTGTGGACGTTCTGCCTCTTTTCCTATGCTTTCAATGCAATTCCAGTCTACCTCCTGAAATCGGTTTCCTGCAATTCTGCCCCGCTTTCAAGTCCTCTTGGCAGCCTTACTTCAGTATATTTTTGGACGATAGCTGTCATTTATAACTCTGCAGGTTTGTGAATTACAGTGCCCCTGAGCTCCTTTCTTCAACTCGCTTTCTTGTGAGCTGGCCGCAACACCGCAGGATGGCTTCAGGCCCTAATCTGGTTCCGGCACGGCACGCTGAGCCTTTGGTTATTTCCTCTTCCTGGTGGGAAATGAGAGTTAAATTTGCCCGTCCAGACACCTCCAGCTAGTCTCTCATTGGTTCTCGCTATTCCTGTTCATCTTCCGCAGAAATTGCAAACTGGGCCAAACAGGAGGTTAAAGGGACTGACTCTCCAAGTCGGGAGAGTGTTAGTAAAGCGTCTGGAATGTTGCACCCGAGTACCAGGGTACGAAAACTGAGACATATTTGAACACGTCTCCCGATCACATGGTTGATCATACTCTAGGTTCCACATGCATGTTTTAGCTGAAGGAAGAATACCTTAAACCTGGGTAGTTGAAACCCGTGGCATGGGTACCATGCAATATGACTTCAAAGGGTCTTCATTTGCTCACCGAACCTCTCCAATCCTATCACTGCTGCGTTTATGTCCCTGTACACATGCTTGATTCTCTTTCGGAGACATAGCAATCCATAGGTTTTAAGATACTTAAGAGTCAGGTACATTCTTAGGCGTTTAATATGCGGTGTTGAGTCCATTTCGTTGAGCAAGGAGTAGCTCTTGTCTATTCCATATTTGGCTTAAGGAACTTTATCTGTGCTCATTTCAATCTCTGGTTTTATGCAGCACCCCAACTCACCTTTACCCTTAAACAAGCATAAGTTGGTTTTCTAAATTTGAGACCCTGTTCTGTTCTGTAATTCAGTTCCTGTGTAGCCAAGTTTACATTCCGTGTATTACTGATATCTTATGATGTTTCTTTTTCTGTGTGACTTATTTCAGTTAGAATCATCGTACCTGAATCCACTCATTGTGCTGCTACGGGCCTGATGACATAGATTTCACTGCTGAGTGATACTGCATTGTACGTAAGTACCACAAGTTCTTTATCCATTTTTCACTTTCTGTGATATTGAACTTGTACGGTAAACGAGGTTCTTGTAAACAGAGGCGTCCCAAACATTGGGGTGGCTGTGTCTTTTTGATTTTAATTTCCCTAAGCTATAGGACCATAAGTGGAAGTGCCCTAGGCTCTGTTGCTTTGTTTTTTAGATGTTTCAGGAAACACCATACACTTCTCCCGAGTGTCAGTTGGCAGTTTACATCCCGCCCATCAGCATAACAAGGCTCCCAGTTCTCCATGGCCTGTCCTGCCTTTCTGGATTTTACACTTTTTTCAGATGGCCCTTTTGACCGGGGGGAAGTGAGACTTCATTGTAGTGCAGATTTCCTTTGCAAGCTTGCTTGGTTGGCCAAAAAGGGCGTATGCGTTTTTTCCTGAATATATTCAGGAAAAAACGCATACGCCCTTTTTGGCCAAGTGCATCATTGTGGACGTTCTGCCTCTTTTCCTATGCTTTCAATGCAATTCCAGTCTACCTCCTGAAATCGGTTTCCTGCAATTCTGCCCCGCTTTCAAGTCCTCTTGGCAGCCTTACTTCAGTATATTTTTGGACGATAGCTGTCATTTATAACTCTGCAGGTTTGTGAATTACAGTGCCCCTGAGCTCCTTTCTTCAACTCGCTTTCTTGTGAGCTGGCCGCAACACCGCAGGATGGCTTCAGGCCCTAATCTGGTTCCGGCACGGCACGCTGAGCCTTTGGTTATTTCCTCTTCCTGGTGGGAAATGAGAGTTAAATTTGCCCGTCCAGACACCTCCAGCTAGTCTCTCATTGGTTCTCGCTATTCCTGTTCATCTTCCGCAGAAATTGCAAACTGGGCCAAACAGGAGGTTAAAGGGACTGACTCTCCAAGTCGGGAGAGTGTTAGTAAAGCGTCTGGAATGTTGCACCCGAGTACCAGGGTACGAAAACTGAGACATATTTGAACACGTCTCCCGATCACATGGTTGATCATACTCTAGGTTCCACATGCATGTTTTAGCTGAAGGAAGAATACCTTAAACCTGGGTAGTTGAAACCCGTGGCATGGGTACCATGCAATATGACTTCAAAGGGTCTTCATTTGCTCACCGAACCTCTCCAATCCTATCACTGCTGCGTTTATGTCCCTGTACACATGCTTGATTCTCTTTCGGAGACATAGCAATCCATAGGTTTTAAGATACTTAAGAGTCAGGTACATTCTTAGGCGTTTAATATGCGGTGTTGAGTCCATTTCGTTGAGCAAGGAGTAGCTCTTGTCTATTCCATATTTGGCTTAAGGAACTTTATCTGTGCTCATTTCGATCTCTGGTTTTATGCAGCACCCCAACTCACCTTTACCCTTAAACAAGCATAAGTTGGTTTTCTAAATTTGAGACCCTGTTCTGTTCTGTAATTCAGTTCCTGTGTAGCCAAGTTTACATTCCGTGTATTACTGATATCTTATGATGTTTCTTTTTCTGTGTGACTTATTTCAGTTAGAATCATCGTACCTGAATCCACTCATTGTGCTGCTACGGGCCTGATGACATAGATTTCACTGCTGAGTGATACTGCATTGTACGTAAGTACCACAAGTTCTTTATCCATTTTTCACTTTCTGTGATATTGAACTTGTACGGTAAACGAGGTTCTTGTAAACAGAGGCGTCCCAAACATTGGGGTGGCTGTGTCTTTTTGATTTTAATTTCCCTAAGCTATAGGACCATAAGTGGAAGTGCCCTAGGCTCTGTTGCTTTGTTTTTTAGATGTTTCAGGAAACACCATACACTTCTCCCGAGTGTCTGTTGGCAGTTTACATCCCGCCCATCAGCATAACAAGGCTCCCAGTTCTCCATGGCCTGTCCTGCCTTTCTGGATTTTACACTATTTCCAGATGGCCCTTTTGACTGGGGGGAAGTGAGACTTCATTGTAGTGCAGATTTCCTTTGCAAGCTTGCTTGGTTGGCCAAAAAGGGCGTATGCGTTTTTTCCTGAATATATTCAGGAAAAAACGCATACGCCCTTTTTGGCCAAGTGCATCATTGTGGACGTTCTGCCTCTTTTCCTATGCTTTCAATGCAATTCCAGTCTACCTCCTGAAATCGGTTTCCTGCAATTCTGCCCCGCTTTCAAGTCCTCTTGGCAGCCTTACTTCAGTATATTTTTGGACGATAGCTGTCATTTATAACTCTGCAGGTTTGTGAATTACAGTGCCCCTGAGCTCCTTTCTTCAACTCGCTTTCTTGTGAGCTGGCCGCAACACCGCAGGATGGCTTCAGGCCCTAATCTGGTTCCGGCACGGCACGCTGAGCCTTTGGTTATTTCCTCTTCCTGGTGGGAAATGAGAGTTAAATTTGCCCGTCCAGACACCTCCAGCTAGTCTCTCATTGGTTCTCGCTATTCCTGTTCATCTTCCGCAGAAATTGCAAACTGGGCCAAACAGGAGGTTAAAGGGACTGACTCTCCAAGTCGGGAGAGTGTTAGTAAAGCGTCTGGAATGTTGCACCCGAGTACCAGGGTACGAAAACTGAGACATATTTGAACACGTCTCCCGATCACATGGTTGATCATACTCTAGGTTCCACATGCATGTTTTAGCTGAAGGAAGAATACCTTAAACCTGGGTAGTTGAAACCCGTGGCATGGGTACCATGCAATATGACTTCAAGGGGTCTTCATTTGCTCACCAAACCTCTCCAATCCTATCACTGCTGCGTTTATGTCCCTGTACACATGCTTGATTCTCTTTCGGAGACATAGCAATCCATAGGTTTTAAGATACTTAAGAGTCAGGTACATTCTTAGGCGTTTAATATGCGGTGTTGAGTCCATTTCGTTGAGCAAGGAGTAGCTCTTGTCTATTCCATATTTGGCTTAAGGAACTTTATCTGTGCTCATTTCGATCTCTGGTTTTATGCAGCACCCCAACTCACCTTTACCCTTAAACAAGCATAAGTTGGTTTTCTAAATTTGAGACCCTGTTCTGTTCTGTAATTCAGTTCCTGTGTAGCCAAGTTTACATTCCGTGTATTACTGATATCTTATGATGTTTCTTTTTCTGTGTGACTTATTTCAGTTAGAATCATCGTACCTGAATCCACTCATTGTGCTGCTACGGGCCTGATGGCATAGATTTCACTGCTGAGTGATACTGCATTGTACGTAAGTACCACAAGTTCTTTATCCATTTTTCACTTTCTGTGATATTGAACTTGTACGGTAAACGAGGTTCTTGTAAACAGAGGCGTCCCAAACATTGGGGTGGCTGTGTCTTTTTGATTTTAATTTCCCTAAGCTATAGGACCATAAGTGGAAGTGCCCTAGGCTCTGTTGCTTTGTTTTTTAGATGTTTCAGGAAACACCATACACTTCTCCCGAGTGTCTGTTGGCAGTTTACATCCCGCCCATCAGCATAACAAGGCTCCCAGTTCTCCATGGCCTGTCCTGCCTTTCTGGATTTTACACTATTTCCAGATGGCCCTTTTGACCGGGGGGAAGTGAGACTTCATTGTAGTGCAGATTTCCTTTGCAAGCTTGCTTGGTTGGCCAAAAAGGGCGTATGCGTTTTTTCCTGAATATATTCAGGAAAAAACGCATACGCCCTTTTTGGCCAAGTGCATCATTGTGGACGTTCTGCCTCTTTTCCTATGCTTTCAATGCAATTCCAGTCTACCTCCTGAAATCGGTTTCCTGCAATTCTGCCCCGCTTTCAAGTCCTCTTGGCAGCCTTACTTCAGTATATTTTTGGACGATAGCTGTCATTTATAACTCTGCAGGTTTGTGAATTACAGTGCCCCTGAGCTCCTTTCTTCAACTCGCTTTCTTGTGAGCTGGCCGCAACACCGCAGGATGGCTTCAGGCCCTAATCTGGTTCCGGCACGGCACGCTGAGCCTTTGGTTATTTCCTCTTCCTGGTGGGAAATGAGAGTTAAATT
Organism: Globicephala melas; assembly: GCF_963455315.2. Lineage (NCBI taxonomy): Eukaryota > Metazoa > Chordata > Mammalia > Artiodactyla > Delphinidae > Globicephala > Globicephala melas. The sequence goes on along the minus strand of NW_027207948.1, from coordinate 5,549 downwards.
TGCCCGTCCAGACACCTCCAGCTAGTCTCTCATTGGTTCTCGCTATTCCTGTTCATCTTCCGCAGAAATTGCAAACTGGGCCAAACAGGAGGTTAAAGGGACTGACTCTCCAAGTCGGGAGAGTGTTAGTAAAGCGTCTGGAATGTTGCACCCGAGTACCAGGGTATGAAAACTGAGACATATTTGAACACGTCTCCCGATCACATGGTTGATCATACTCTAGGTTCCACATGCATGTTTTAGCTGAAGGAAGAATACCTTAAACCTGGGTAGTTGAAACCCGTGGCATGGGTACCATGCAATATGACTTCAAAGGGTCTTCATTTGCTCACCGAACCTCTCCAATCCTATCACTGCTGCGTTTATGTCCCTGTACACATGCTTGATTCTCTTTCGGAGACATAGCAATCCATAGGTTTTAAGATACTTAAGAGTCAGGTACATTCTTAGGCGTTTAATATGCGGTGTTGAGTCCATTTCGTTGAGCAAGGAGTAGCTCTTGTCTATTCCATATTTGGCTTAAGGAACTTTATCTGTGCTCATTTCAATCTCTGGTTTTATGCAGCACCCCAACTCACCTTTACCCTTAAACAAGCATAAGTTGGTTTTCTAAATTTGAGACCCTGTTCTGTTCTGTAATTCAGTTCCTGTGTAGCCAAGTTTACATTCCGTGTATTACTGATATCTTATGATGTTTCTTTTTCTGTGTGACTTATTTCAGTTAGAATCATCGTACCTGAATCCACTCATTGTGCTGCTACGGGCCTGATGACATAGATTTCACTGCTGAGTGATACTGCATTGTACGTAAGTACCACAAGTTCTTTATCCATTTTTCACTTTCTGTGATATTGAACTTGTACGGTAAACGAGGTTCTTGTAAACAGAGGCGTCCCAAACATTGGGGTGGCTGTGTCTTTTTGATTTTAATTTCCCTAAGCTATAGGACCATAAGTGGAAGTGCCCTAGGCTCTGTTGCTTTGTTTTTTAGATGTTTCAGGAAACACCATACACTTCTCCCGAGTGTCAGTTGGCAGTTTACATCCCGCCCATCAGCATAACAAGGCTCCCAGTTCTCCATGGCCTGTCCTGCCTTTCTGGATTTTACACTTTTTTCAGATGGCCCTTTTGACCGGGGGGAAGTGAGACTTCATTGTAGTGCAGATTTCCTTTGCAAGCTTGCTTGGTTGGCCAAAAAGGGCGTATGCGTTTTTTCCTGAATATATTCAGGAAAAAACGCATACGCCCTTTTTGGCCAAGTGCATCATTGTGGACGTTCTGCCTCTTTTCCTATGCTTTCAATGCAATTCCAGTCTACCTCCTGAAATCGGTTTCCTGCAATTCTGCCCCGCTTTCAAGTCCTCTTGGCAGCCTTACTTCAGTATATTTTTGGACGATAGCTGTCATTTATAACTCTGCAGGTTTGTGAATTACAGTGCCCCTGAGCTCCTTTCTTCAACTCGCTTTCTTGTGAGCTGGCCGCAACACCGCAGGATGGCTTCAGGCCCTAATCTGGTTCCGGCACGGCACGCTGCGCCTTTGGTTATTTCCTCTTCCTGGTGGGAAATGAGAGTTAAATTTGCCCGTCCAGACACCTCCAGCTAGTCTCTCATTGGTTCTCGCTATTCCTGTTCATCTTCCGCAGAAATTGCAAACTGGGCCAAACAGGAGGTTAAAGGGACTGACTCTCCAAGTCGGGAGAGTGTTAGTAAAGCGTCTGGAATGTTGCACCCGAGTACCAGGGTACGAAAACTGAGACATATTTGAACACGTCTCCCGATCACATGGTTGATCATACTCTAGGTTCCACATGCATGTTTTAGCTGAAGGAAGAATACCTTAAACCTGGGTAGTTGAAACCCGTGGCATGGGTACCATGCAATATGACTTCAAAGGGTCTTCATTTGCTCACCGAACCTCTCCAATCCTATCACTGCTGCGTTTATGTCCCTGTACACATGCTTGATTCTCTTTCGGAGACATAGCAATCCATAGGTTTTAAGATACTTAAGAGTCAGGTACATTCTTAGGCGTTTAATATGCGGTGTTGAGTCCATTTCGTTGAGCAAGGAGTAGCTCTTGTCTATTCCATATTTGGCTTAAGGAACTTTATCTGTGCTCATTTCGATCTCTGGTTTTATGCAGCACCCCAACTCACCTTTACCCTTAAACAAGCATAAGTTGGTTTTCTAAATTTGAGACCCTGTTCTGTTCTGTAATTCAGTTCCTGTGTAGCCAAGTTTACATTCCGTGTATTACTGATATCTTATGATGTTTCTTTTTCTGTGTGACTTATTTCAGTTAGAATCATCGTACCTGAATCCACTCATTGTGCTGCTACGGGCCTGATGACATAGATTTCACTGCTGAGTGATACTGCATTGTACGTAAGTACCACAAGTTCTTTATCCATTTTTCACTTTCTGTGATATTGAACTTGTACGGTAAACGAGGTTCTTGTAAACAGAGGCGTCCCAAACATTGGGGTGGCTGTGTCTTTTTGATTTTAATTTCCCTAAGCTATAGGACCATAAGTGGAAGTGCCCTAGGCTCTGTTGCTTTGTTTTTTAGATGTTTCAGGAAACACCATACACTTCTCCCGAGTGTCTGTTGGCAGTTTACATCCCGCCCATCAGCATAACAAGGCTCCCAGTTCTCCATGGCCTGTCCTGCCTTTCTGGATTTTACACTATTTCCAGATGGCCCTTTTGACTGGGGGGAAGTGAGACTTCATTGTAGTGCAGATTTCCTTTGCAAGCTTGCTTGGTTGGCCAAAAAGGGCGTATGCGTTTTTTCCTGAATATATTCAGGAAAAAACGCATACGCCCTTTTTGGCCAAGTGCATCATTGTGGACGTTCTGCCTCTTTTCCTATGCTTTCAATGCAATTCCAGTCTACCTCCTGAAATCGGTTTCCTGCAATTCTGCCCCGCTTTCAAGTCCTCTTGGCAGCCTTACTTCAGTATATTTTTGGACGATAGCTGTCATTTATAACTCTGCAGGTTTGTGAATTACAGTGCCCCTGAGCTCCTTTCTTCAACTCGCTTTCTTGTGAGCTGGCCGCAACACCGCAGGATGGCTTCAGGCCCTAATCTGGTTCCGGCACGGCACGCTGAGCCTTTGGTTATTTCCTCTTCCTGGTGGGAAATGAGAGTTAAATTTGCCCGTCCAGACACCTCCAGCTAGTCTCTCATTGGTTCTCGCTATTCCTGTTCATCTTCCGCAGAAATTGCAAACTGGGCCAAACAGGAGGTTAAAGGGACTGACTCTCCAAGTCGGGAGAGTGTTAGTAAAGCGTCTGGAATGTTGCACCCGAGTACCAGGGTACGAAAACTGAGACATATTTGAACACGTCTCCCGATCACATGGTTGATCATACTCTAGGTTCCACATGCATGTTTTAGCTGAAGGAAGAATACCTTAAACCTGGGTAGTTGAAACCCGTGGCATGGGTACCATGCAATATGACTTCAAAGGGTCTTCATTTGCTCACCAAACCTCTCCAATCCTATCACTGCTGCGTTTATGTCCCTGTACACATGCTTGATTCTCTTTCGGAGACATAGCAATCCATAGGTTTTAAGATACTTAAGAGTCAGGTACATTCTTAGGCGTTTAATATGCGGTGTTGAGTCCATTTCGTTGAGCAAGGAGTAGCTCTTGTCTATTCCATATTTGGCTTAAGGAACTTTATCTGTGCTCATTTCGATCTCTGGTTTTATGCAGCACCCCAACTCACCTTTACCCTTAAACAAGCATAAGTTGGTTTTCTAAATTTGAGACCCTGTTCTGTTCTGTAATTCAGTTCCTGTGTAGCCAAGTTTACATTCCGTGTATTACTGATATCTTATGATGTTTCTTTTTCTGTGTGACTTATTTCAGTTAGAATCATCGTACCTGAATCCACTCATTGTGCTGCTACGGGCCTGATGACATAGATTTCACTGCTGAGTGATACTGCATTGTACGTAAGTACCACAAGTTCTTTATCCATTTTTCACTTTCTGTGATATTGAACTTGTACGGTAAACGAGGTTCTTGTAAACAGAGGCGTCCCAAACATTGGGGTGGCTGTGTCTTTTTGATTTTAATTTCCCTAAGCTATAGGACCATAAGTGGAAGTGCCCTAGGCTCTGTTGCTTTGTTTTTTAGATGTTTCAGGAAACACCATACACTTCTCCCGAGTGTCTGTTGGCAGTTTACATCCCGCCCATCAGCATAACAAGGCTCCCAGTTCTCCATGGCCTGTCCTGCCTTTCTGGATTTTACACTATTTCCAGATGGCCCTTTTGACCGGGGGGAAGTGAGACTTCATTGTAGTGCAGATTTCCTTTGCAAGCTTGCTTGGTTGGCCAAAAAGGGCGTATGCGTTTTTTCCTGAATATATTCAGGAAAAAACGCATACGCCCTTTTTGGCCAAGTGCATCATTGTGGACGTTCTGCCTCTTTTCCTATGCTTTCAATGCAATTCCAGTCTACCTCCTGAAATCGGTTTCCTGCAATTCTGCCCCGCTTTCAAGTCCTCTTGGCAGCCTTACTTCAGTATATTTTTGGACGATAGCTGTCATTTATAACTCTGCAGGTTTGTGAATTACAGTGCCCCTGAGCTCCTTTCTTCAACTCGCTTTCTTGTGAGCTGGCCGCAACACCGCAGGATGGCTTCAGGCCCTAATCTGGTTCCGGCACGGCACGCTGAGCCTTTGGTTATTTCCTCTTCCTGGTGGGAAATGAGAGTTAAATTTGCCCGTCCAGACACCTCCAGCTAGTCTCTCATTGGTTCTCGCTATTCCTGTTCATCTTCCGCAGAAATTGCAAACTGGGCCAAACAGGAGGTTAAAGGGACTGACTCTCCAAGTCGGGAGAGTGTTAGTAAAGCGTCTGGAATGTTGCACCCGAGTACCAGGGTACGAAAACTGAGACATATTTGAACACGTCTCCCGATCACATGGTTGATCATACTCTAGGTTCCACATGCATGTTTTAGCTGAAGGAAGAATACCTTAAACCTGGGTAGTTGAAACCCGTGGCATGGGTACCATGCAATATGACTTCAAAGGGTCTTCATTTGCTCACCGAACCTCTCCAATCCTATCACTGCTGCGTTTATGTCCCTGTACACATGCTTGATTCTCTTTCGGAGACATAGCAATCCATAGGTTTTAAGATACTTAAGAGTCAGGTACATTCTTAGGCGTTTAATATGCGGTGTTGAGTCCATTTCGTTGAGCAAGGAGTAGCTCTTGTCTATTCCATATTTGGCTTAAGGAACTTTATCTGTGCTCATTTCAATCTCTGGTTTTATGCAGCACCCCAACTCACCTTTACCCTTAAACAAGCATAAGTTGGTTTTCTAAATTTGAGACCCTGTTCTGTTCTGTAATTCAGTTCCTGTGTAGCCAAGTTTACATTCCGTGTATTACTGATATCTTATGATGTTTCTTTTTCTGTGTGACTTATTTCAGTTAGAATCATCGTACCTGAATCCACTCATTGTGCTGCTACGGGCCTGATGACATAGATTTCACTGCTGAGTGATACTGCATTGTACGT
>NW_027207947.1:0-47234 GCF_963455315.2 Globicephala melas | reverse complement strand
AATCCTCTCAGCCCCAAGTGTCCAGCCTTATGTCTTATCCAGCTGTGGGTTTATATGTGGTCAATCCAGGTTGCAATCCAGGTTGCATCACAGCCCCTGAGCGAATTTTGTAAGAATTTTTCTCTTTCATTGTTTCAGCGTTTTCTTTTTAAAATTTATTTCTATAATGGGGTTTAGCTCATTTTCACTGCTGTGTTTGTGCCGCTCTGCACACACTTGATTCCCTTACGGAGATATATCAATACATGGGTTTTAAGATTCTTATTACTCAGATATATTTCTCTGCGGTGTATAGGGTGTGTTGAGGCCAGTTCATTGAGCAAGGTGTAGATCTTGTCTAATACCTATTTGGTTTATTGAACGGTATCTGTGCTAATTTCAAACTCTGGTTTTATGCATCACCCCACCTCTCCTTTCCCCTTAAGCTGACATAAGTGTGTTTTCTAAATGTGAGACACTGTTCTGTTCTGTAATTCATTTCTTGTGCAGCCATATTTACCCTCCCTCTATAAGTGATATCTTATGATATGTTTCTTTTTCTGTTTGACTTATTTCAAGTAGTATTATCGGACCTAAATCCACTCTTTATCTTTCTACTAGCCTTATTACATTGATTTCATGGTGAAGAGATATTCCATTGTACATAAGTACCACATCTTCTTTATCCATTGTTCTCTTTGCTGGGATATTTAAGGTGTATTGAAGTTGAGGTTCTTGTAAACAGAGTAGCCCTAAACTGTGGTGTGCTTGTGTCTTGTTGATTTTTAGACTTCCCTAGATATACTCCCATGATTGGAAGTGTCCTATGCTCTGTAGCTCTGTTTTTTAGATGATTTAGGAACCACCATACACTTCTCCAGAGTGGCTCTCGGCAGTTCACACACTGCCCATCAGCGTATAAAGGCTCCCTGTTCTCCATGGCCTGTCCTGCATTTCTGGATTTTACACTTTTTTAGGATGGCCCTTTTGACCGGTGGGAAGTGAGACTTCTTTGTTGTGCACATTTGCATTGCTTACTTGCTTCGTTGCCCATAAAGTGCGTATGCGTTTTTTCCTGGATATAATCAGGAAAAAACGCATACGCCCTTTTGGGCCAACTGCATCATTGTCGAAATTCTGCCGCTTTTCATGTGCATTAAAGACGAGTCCAATCTATCTCTTGAAATCTGTTTCTTGCAATTCTGTCTTGCATTCAGATCCTCTTCTTTGCCTTACCTCAACATATTTTTGGACGTTAGTTTTCATTTATAACTCTGCAGGTTTGTGAATTGCAGTGACCCTGAGCTCCATTTTTTAAGTTGCTCTTTTGTGAGCTGGCCTCAAACCCGCAGGATTGCTTCAGGCCCTATTTTGGCTCCGGCGAGGCAGGCTGAGCCTTTCTTTAATTCTTATTCTTAATGGGAAATTAGAGTGATATGTGCCCGTCCAAACCCCTACAACTATTCTCTCATTGGTTCCCCCTCTTCCCGTTCATCCTCCTCACAATTTGCAAAATGTGTGAAACAGAAGTTTAAATGTGCTGATTCTCCAAGTGGGGAGATTCTAAGTAACATGGCTGGAATGGTGAACAGGAGCACCAGGAGAGGATAAATGAGGTGCATTTTAGACACATCTCCCGATCACATGGTGTACAGTCCTCTGGGTTTTCCATGCATGTTTTAGCTGTAGGAAGATCCCTTGAACCTGCAGATTTGGGACCCATTGAATGGGTACCAGGTAGTATTACTTTAAAGGGTGTGCATTTCCTCACCCAACCTCACATTTCTCTTAGCGCAAACAGTTTCCAGCCTTATGTCTCATCCTGCTGTGGGTCTAGATGTGTTCAATCCATGTTGCATCACCGTCCCTGAGGAAAAGTTGTAAGAGGTTTTCTCTGTCTCTCTGTCGTTTATTTTTTTCAATTTATTACTATATTGGTTACAGCTGATTTTCAAAGCTCTGTTTCTTGCTGCTGTACATCCACTTGATTCACGTACAGAGAGTCATCAATAAATTCTTTTTCAGATTCTTACCAGTCGTATATATTCTTTTCCGGTGACTTGAGTGTGCTGAGTGCAGTTCTTTTAGCTACCGTGTAGGCCTTGTTGATTATCAGTTTGGTATTTGGAATGGTATCTTTGCTAATTTCAACCTCCTGGATGATGCCTCACCCCTCCCCACCTTTCCCGTTTAGCAGCCTTATGCGTGTTTTCTACATATTTGATTATGTTTTTGTTTTGTAATTTATTTCATGTGTAGCCATTTTGGATTCCACCTTTAAGTGATATCTTATGATATGTGTCTTTTTCTTTTTGAATTCTGTCACTTAGAATGATCATACGTAACTCCTCCGGAGTTGTTACAACTGGCCATATTTCATTGATTTCCAGGCTGAATAATATTCCACTCTACCTAAGTACCACATCTCTATCCATTTTTTCCCTCCAGAGACATTTAAGTTATATCCTAGTCGAGGATCTTTTAAACAGAGAGGGGGTAAACATTGGGGTGCCTGTGTCCTCTCGATTTTTGTTTTTCCCAAGATATACGCCCATGAGTGCAAGTGCCCTATGCTCTGTAGCTCATTTTTTAGATGCTTTAGTAAACACAATACACTTCTCCAGAATGGCCGTTGGCAATATACATTTCCACTATAAGTCTCACAGGGCTCCCTCTTCTCGTTGCCCTGTCCTGCATTTCTGTTGTTTACGCTTTATGAGGATGGCTCTTCTGACTGATGCGAAGTGATATCTTTTGTAGTATTGACTTCCAGTGCCCACCTGTTTGGTTGGCTAAAAAAGTGTATGCCCTTTTCTTGAATATATACAGAAAAAAACGCATACACCCTTTTTGGCCAACCGCAATGTTGGCAATGTTGGCAATGTTCAGCTCCTTTTCTTGTGCTTAATGGCGAGTCCTTTCTACCTCCTCAAATCCCTTTCCTGCCATTCTCCCTTGCTTACAAGTCCTTTTCTCTGACTTTCCTCAAGACATTTTTCAGTGATGGATATTTTCAACTCTGCAGTTTTGTGAATTTTACTGCCCCTGAGTTCCATTGTTCAACTTGTGTTTATGGGAACTGGCCACAAAGCAGTGGGATTTCCTCAAGCCCTATACTGTTTCCATGGGCAACCCTAGCCTTTGGTCAATTCGTCTTCCTGATTGGAAATTAGAGTGACATGTGCCTGTCTGAACACCTAGGACTTGTCTCTCATTGTTCCTCATCCTTCCGCTTCATCCTCTGGACAAATTCCAAACTGTACGCAACAGGATGTTGACAGTGCTGACATCTCCAAGTGGGGAGACTGTTAGTAAAGACGCTGGAGGGGTGAACCCGAGCACCAGGAGATGAGGAGATGAGATGCCTTTTCCAAACTCTTCCCGATCAGACGGTATACCATCCTCTGGGTGTGACAGACATGTTTTAGCAGTAGGAAGAGTCCCATTCATGTAAGGAGAACACCAGGGCTTTTTCAAAATCAGTGTCTCCCCGAAACCCAAACTGGGGAAGTTTTTAAGCTACGGCTACACATATGTTCATTAAGGGCCTTGGGAAGTAGGCAGAGTCCAAACTTTAGATGATTGAAGTCTTCAGGGTCAGAAGCACTCACCACCAGCTTCCCTTAGGCTACACTTTAACTATCATTGATAGATGATGTCAATAAAAATATCTATTCTTTTTCAGATTATTTCCCCTTATAGGTTATTGCAAAATGTTGAGTGTAGTTCCCTGTGCTATACAGTAGTTCCTTGTTGATGATCTATTTTATACATAGCAGTGTGTATGTGTTAATTCCAAACTGTTAATTTATCCCTCCTCCCACCTTTCCCCTTTGGTAATAATAAATTATAAGATTTTATACTTCTCAGAAATGGGGGAGCTGAAAGAGAGGTATCATTTTCAATGGAAAAGCATTTAAAACAAGATTGAAGGTTTAACCAAGATTATTAGATGTACATCCTTGGAAAGAAATCACTTCGTTTCTCTAATATTGACCTGACGAATAAGACAAACCTTTTCACTGAACTTGCTTATAAAAAGTGATGGAAATATCAAATGGAAGTGTTAGAAACATCTTATTTTACCCGAGCCTTATACACTGTTCTATGTTAACTACAGTTTGGCTCACACATCTGTTCATTGAGGTTACAATAGTCTCAATTTCTGTTACTGATCCTCCAGAGTGGACCCCAACAAGTGTCCCCCTGCCCAGTGTCATTGGGGCCAACAGATCGAGACTGAGTTTGGTTCACAAGCAAAGGAAACTTTATATTTTGATCAGAGAATGGAGAGGTGAGAGCATGCACTACCCCGTGGGCTGTGGGCTGGGCTGCTGTGTAGAGATCCTGTCAGAGTCAGTGGGAGGGAGGGAGGCGGCAGAGCTCTCGAGGGCCGGGTTGGCTGTAGCTCAGGCTCTATATCGTGGAGTCTGCACTGGGCCCCAGGAGCTGAGGTGTCGACCCAGCCATTCTGCACTAGGAAATCTGGTCTGAAGTGCCGGGTGTGGAACCTCTGCATGCGGGACCCTAGGAGCACGTGAAATTAGACAAAGCACAAAGGATAAAAAAGGTTAGACTTGACTTTATTGCCCAGATTCTATTTTTATCTCCCAGGGATTTTTAATGGGCTTTGCTGGGGACAAACCCCTCCTCTGCCTTTTGTCCCGTTCCTCATTCTTGGAGTGCTGAGGGTGCAGACCCTTCTTCTGTAACTGCTGAGTGCTGAGTTGGGAGCCCTCATACCCTGGGGCGAGGGTCAGAGCTTCTCCCCAGCAGCCTCCCGGTGACGTTGATTGTCCCCAGGACCCCTGCCTCCCTGCTCGTCCACCTGAGCACCAGCATTGGAAGTGTTATAGATTCTAATGACCTTTAAGGGTCCAGGAAAGAGATGTGCAGAGACGCTGTGGGGGCCGGTTTCACCCCGCCCCACATTTGTTCGGCCACCTTAGGCTGACCGTTTCTGCCAGCCTAGATGCTCTGACCAGTAGTCTGCGCTTTCTTCAATTAGGCCCCTGAATTAACGTACAAACAGCACCAGGTGTCAGAGCCCTGCCCGCTCAACTCCCAGACAGTCCAGGGTCAGTGGTGATAAGGACCATGATGGCTACTGAGTCAACAGCCTTTTGAAGTAAACAGGAGTCCAGCCGGTCTTATTGGCCACCATCATCACGGTGTCTGTAGGCTTTTCTATGGTGACAGTGTGGTATACTGTTCCCCCGCCAAGATTATTAGCTCCCCTCTGGGTGCAGTAAGTCCTGCAAGCAGTAGTCTACTCTTTTGGGACACACTCTTGTTGTTTTATGAGAGAAACTCCAGGTCAAGTGATGTTCACACGAGTCGTCATGGTGCCCTGTTGCCCCCGGTTATCTCTCTGGATGTTGGAGTTGGAGGGCCTCCTCACTCGAGGTCGGTGTGCCCACGGAGCGAACCCTGCAACTTCAGGGCATGGTTGGTGGTTAGGATCACCACGTGGGGTCCTTTTCCCTTAGGAGGGAGGTGGCCTTTTGGGCTGCTGATTTCCAGGTTTTTAGATACCGCCAGTATCTTGGCCAGATGTGGCAGTGGGCCAAGCTCCTTAGTGACCGTAGTTTATCCTACCTGGATGGCATTCTTGCATTGTTCCATTTCAAGTGGTCCCAGTTTTTGCACTAATTCTCCAATGGCGATTCACCTTTCACCGGGAATGTAAAGGTCAAAGGGTTTAGCTAAATTAGGGAGTTCCAGGGCAAGGGTCTGAATTGACTGCTCTTTCCATTCTTGAAAGGCCACTTCTGGATTCTATTCAAAAGGATCATCATCTTTTCCTTTCAGTGTTTCATATAGAGGCCCAGCTAGTAGACTGTAGTTAGGGATCCAGAAGCAGCAAACCCTGGCCTCCGCAGGAACCCCTAAGCTGTCTTCTAGTTTTAGAAAGGGGTAAGGCTGAAAATGGTTTCTTCCCTTTCCTGGGATGGGCTTCTCTGACCTTGTGTGAGAATGAAGCCCAGGCAGGTCACCGCAGTCTGTGATATTTGAGCTTTTTCTTGGACAACTTCTATCCTTTATTGGCTTGGTAGTTCAGAGGCCTCCTTAGTAGGGCTGGCGATCAGAATGTCGTCTGCATATTGAAGGAGGGTTTCCTTTTCCAGAGGTAGAACTTTTAGGTCTTTAGCTAAGCTTTCCCCAAAGACGGTGTGGGAAGTTTTGCACCCTTGGGGCCAGACGGCCCGGAAGTATTGTTTTAGTTGTACGTTGAGTCCTGCCACTCACAAGCCAAAATTTCTTGTGACTCTGGGACTAATGGAATACAAAAGAAGGCATCATTGAAGACTAATACAGAATACCATGTCCTGGTGGTTGGTAGAATGACCAGCAGGGTGTAGGAATTAGGAGCAACTGGAGGTATATCCTCGGTGGCTTCACTGACTGTCCTGACATCCTTTACCAGGTCCCCAGCAGCCCATGGGGCTCTCGTGGTCAGACCAATCGCAGAATATGGAGCTCACCTGGGCAGGTACCCCACCCCCACCCCAGCCCACGGGGCTCTCGTGATCAGGCCCCTCCCAGGATACAGAGCTACCCTTGCAGGTACCGTGGCAGGGCTGGGCACACAGGAACCGTGCACATAGCCCTCATTGCAGAGCACCCCCAGCTCACCTGTCGCTCAGAGCTGACACAGAGCACCTCAGAGCAGGACTTGAACTAACAAACAGCAGCTGCGACAGGTCTGTGACCCTGGGCATCACTCCGTGAGGCCTCCCTCCACCTGGTCTTCCAGAGACTTCCACTGCACCCGGGGCACCAGGCCTCTGTCTCCAACCACCACCCACCCCTCCTCTCCCTGACTCCTGGGTTCCTCTCATTAGGAGAGGGTTTTCTTGAAGTTGTCTCCCACTCATGGGCCAGATAAAATGATTAGAAAACAAGCCAAAGCTGCAGCCCCTTGTCTATCCTGACTCTCAGGAGCCCACACCTGTTCCTTGGACCTGGCCGGTTCAGCAAGTTCCATTTTCTGCAACTGTGAGCCCCTGAGGGGTGATAATTGGCTGACCTGGGCAGCCTTACCGTGCCGGCCAGCCCTCCCCAGGTGTGCCTGGGTTGAGATCAATATAAATACCACTCCAGGCAGCAAGAGCCCCTGCAGCCGTGCCTGACGCCATTTTCTCTGCCCTGTCAGCAGTCTCGGGGCTGGGCTGGTGGGAGGGAGTGAGAGGCCACGGCTTTGTGGGTGGCCCAGTGTGAGTGGGGCTCTGCTGGACTTTCTGCAGCAGTTGCCAGGCTGCCACCTGCTAAAGAAGAGGATGTGTCACCCATACCTGCTGCTGGAATTTCTCCCTGGGCAGAGGTGAGGAAGGAAAAAAGCAGTGGGGGCAGGGACAGGACGGGTATCTCAGGCAGGGAAATGGAAATCTTCCAGAAGAGCACCCAGGGCCAGGACCATCCTGGCTGGCCTGCAGGCACCAAGTCGGCCGGCATGCTGTCACTCGTGTGGCTCTATGGCCCTTCCTCTAGGCTTTCAAGTCCTTGTATATATTCAGGTGTTTTACCTGGGACGGGTGGGAATAGTTCAGCAGCAACTGGCCTGGGGCTCAGCTCACGTTTACTCACAGATGCCTCGGCACGGTGCCCCAGCTTTGCAATGAGGACGCTTGTTGCGTGGGGGCTGCTGGCTGAATGGGAGACGATTCCCCACCACTGACCAACTTCAGAATTGTTTACAACTGGAGCAAGTGCCCTGATACGGTTTTCCTCTGTGTAACTGGTGGGTTCTGTGTTTTTTTCTCTTTTTCGTTTTTGGTTCAAGGTAGATTTTATTCCTCTTTTTTGTATTTACAGATATAAGCATGGAAATAATTTATTCATATAAATACATGTATGTGCAGGGAATAATTGTTTTTTCTGTTTTATTTTTTAAATTTTATTTCTTTTTAATTTTGAATTTTATTTTATATTTTTATACAGCAGGTTCTTATTGGTTATCTATTTTATACATATAAATGTATACATGCCAATCCCAGTCTCTCAACTCCTCCCACCACCACCCCCCCAACAGCTTTCCCCCCTTGTTGTCCATACGTTTGTTGTCTACATCTGTTGCTCTATTTATGCCTTGCAAAATGGTTAATCTGTACAGTTTTTCTAGGTTCCACATATATGCATGAATATACAAGATTTGTTTTTCTCTTTCTGACTTACTTCACTCTGTATGACAGTCTCTAGATCCATCGACGTCTCTACAAATGACCCAATTTCATTCCTTTTCATGGCTTAGTAATATTCCATTTTATATATGTACCACAGCTTTATGCATTCGTCTGTCTGTGGGCATTTAGGTTGCTTCCATTACCTCGATATTGTAAATAGTGATGCAATGAACATTGCGGTGAATGACTCTTTTTGATTTATGGTTTTGTCTGGGTATATGTCCAGTACTGGGATTGCTGTATCATATGGTAATTCTATTGTTAGTTTCTTAAGAAATTCCATATTGTTCTCCATAATGACTGTATCAATTTATATTCCCAACAATAGTGGAAGAGGGTTCCTTTTCTCCACACCCTTTCCAGCATTTTTTGTTTGTAGATTTTCTATGATGCCTATTCTACCAGGTGTGAGGTGATACCTCATTGTTGAATCCATTTCGTTGAGCAAGGGGTAGGTCTTGTCTATTACATATTTGGCTTATGGAACGGTATCTGTGCTAATTTCAAACTCTGCTTTTATGCAGCACCCCAACTCACCTTCCCCCTTAAGCAAGCATAAGTTGGTTTTCTAAATTTGAGACCTTGTTCTGTTTTGTAATTCAGTTAATGTGTAGCCAAGTTCACATTCCATGTATTAGTGATACCTTATGATGTTTCATTTTCTGTGTGACTTATTTCACTTAGAATCATCGTGCCTCAATCCACTCATTATGCTGGTACGGGCCTGGTGACATAGATTACATTGCTGAGTGGTATTCTGTTGTACATAAGTACCGCAACTTCTTTATCCATTATTTGCTCTCTGGGATATTTAACTTGTGCCGCAGAAGAGATTCCTGTAAAAAGAGCCGTCCCAAATTTTGGGGTGGCTGTGTCTTTTTGATTTTAATTTCCCTAAGCTATAGGACCATAAGTGGAAGTGCCCTAGGCTCTGTTGCTTTGTTTTTTAGATGTTTCAGGAAACACCATACACTTCTACAGAGCGGCTGTTGGGAATTTACATCCCGCCCATCAGCATAACAAGGCTCCAAGTTCTCCGTGGCCTGTTCTGCCTTTCTGGATTTTACACTTTTTTCAGATGGCCCTTTTGACCGGGGGGAAGTGAGACTTCATTGTAGTGCAGATTTCCTTTGCAAGCTTGCTTGGTTGGCCAAAAAGGGCGTATGAGTTTTTTCCTGAATATATTCAGGAAAAAACACATACGCCCTTTTTGGCCAAGTGCATCATTGTCGACGTTCTTCCTCTTTTCCTGTGTTTTAAATGCAATCCAATTCCGATTCCTCCTGAAATCGGTTTCCTGCAATTCTGCCCCGCATTCACGTCCTCTTGGCAGCCCTACTTCAGTATATTTTCGGACAATAGCTGTCATTTATAAATCTGCAGGTTTGTGAATTACAGTGCCCCTGAGCTCCTTTCTTCAACTCGCTTTCTTTTGAGCTGGCCACAACACCGCAGGATTGCTTCAGGCCCTAATCTGGTTCCGGCACGGCATGCTGAGCCTTTGGTTTATTCCTCTTACCTGTGGGAAATGAGAGTTAAATTTGCCCGTCCAGACACCTCCAGCTAGTCTCTCATTGGTTCTCGCTATTCCTGTTCATCTTCCGCAGAAATTGCAAACTGGGCCAAACAGGAGGTTAAAGGGACTGACTCTCCAAGTCGGGAGAGTGTTAGTAAAGCGTCTGGAATGTTGTACCCGAGTACCAGGGAACGAAAAGTGAGACACATTTGAACACGTTTCTCGATCACACGGTGGATCATACTCTGGGTTCCACATGCATGTTTTAGCTGAAGGAAGAATCTCTTAAACCTGGAGAGTTGAGACCCATGGAATGGGTACCATGCAATATGACTTCAAAGGGTCTGCATTTGCTCACCGAACCTCACCAATCTTATGAGCCCCAAGTGTCCAGCCTTATGTGTCACCCAGCTCTGGGTGTAGATATGGTAAATGCAGGTTGCATCAGAAGCCTTGAATGAATTACTTAAGTATTGCTCTCTATTTCACTGTCATTGTGTTTTGTTTAAGAAATTTATTTTTAATATGGGATTTAGCTGATTTTCACTGCTTTAATGCCGCTGTACACACTCTTGATTCTCTTACAGAGATATATAAATCCATTGCTTTTATGATTCTTACTAGGCAGGTATATTCCTAGGAGTTGAATATGGGGTGTTGAGTCCATTTCATTGAGCAAGGAGTAGCTCTTGTCTATTCCATATTTGCCTTATAGAACGTTATCTGTGCTCATTTCAATCTCTGGTTTTATGCAGCACCCCAACTCACCTTTCCCCTTAAGCAAGCATAAGTTGGTTTTCAAAATTTGAGACCCTGTTCTGTTTTGGAATTCAGTTCATGTGTAGCCAAGTTTACATTCCGTGTATTACTGATATCTTATGATGTTTCTTCTTCTGTGTGACTTATTTCAGTTAGAATCATCGTACCTGAATCCACTCATTATGCTGCTACGGGCCTGATGACATAGATTTCATTGCTGAGTGATACTGCATTCTACGTAAGTACCACAAGTTCTTTATCCATTTTTCACATTCTGTGATATTGAACTTGTACGGTAAACGAGGTTCTTGTAAACAGAGGCGTCCCAAACTTTGGGGTGGCTGTGTCTTTTTGATTTTAATTTCCCTAAGCTATAGGACCATAAGTGGAAGTGCCCTAGGCTCTGTTGCTTTGTTTTTTAGATGTTTCAGGAAACACCATACACTTCTCCCGAGTGTCTGTTGGCAATTTACATCCCGCCCATCAGCATAACAAGGTTCCCAGTTCTCCATGGCCTGTCCTGCCTTTCTGGATTTTACACTTTTTTCAGATGGCCCTTTTGACCGGGGGGAAGTGAGACTAAGTGAGACTTCATTGTAGTGCAGATTTCCTTTGCAAGCTTGCTTGGTTGGCCAAAAAGGGCGTATGCGTTTTTTCCTGAATATATTCAGGAAAAAACGCATACGCCCTTTTGGCCAAGTGCATCATTGTGGACGTTCTGCCTCTTTTCCTATGCTTTCAATGCAATTCCAGTCTACCTCCTGAAATCGGTTTCCTGCAATTCTGCCCCGCTTTCAAGTCCTCTTGGCAGCCTTACTTCAGTATATTTTTGGACGATAGTTGTCATTTATAACTCTGCAGGTTTGTGAATTACAGTGCCCCTGAGCTCCTTTCTTCAACTCGTTTTCTTGTGAGCTGGCCGCAACACCGCAGGATGGCTTCAGGCCCTAATCTGGTTCCGGCACGGCACGCTGAGCCTTTGGTTATTTCCTCTTCCTGGTGGGAAATGAGAGTTAAATTTGCCCGTCCAGACACCTCCAGCTAGTCTCTCATTGGTTCTCGCTATTCCTGTTCATCTTCCGCAGAAATTGCAAACTGGGCCAAACAGGAGGTTAAAGGGACTGACTCTCCAAGTCGGGAGAGTGTTAGTAAAGCGTCTGGAATGTTGCACCCGAGTACCAGGGTACGAAAACTGAGACATATTTGAACACGTCTCCCGATCACATGGTTGATCATACTCTAGGTTCCACATGCATGTTTTAGCTGAAGGAAGAATACCTTAAACCTGGGTAGTTGAAACCCGTGGAATGGGTACCATGCAATATGACTTCAAAGGGTCTTCATTTGCTCACCGAACCTCTCCAATCCTATCACTGCTGCGTTTATGTCCCTGTACACATGCTTGATTCTCTTTCGGAGACATAGCAATCCATAGGTTTTAAGATACTTAAGAGTCAGGTACATTCTTAGGCGTTTAATATGCGGTGTTGAGTCCATTTCGTTGAGCAAGGAGTAGCTCTTGTCTATTCCATATTTGGCTTAAGGAACTTTATCTGTGCTCATTTCAATCTCTGGTTTTATGCAGCACCCCAACTCACCTTTACCCTTAAACAAGCATAAGTTGGTTTTCTAAATTTGAGACCCTGTTCTGTTCTGTAATTCAGTTCCTGTGTAGCCAAGTTTACATTCCGTGTATTACTGATATCTTATGATGTTTCTTTTTCTGTGTGACTTATTTCAGTTAGAATCATCGTACCTGAATCCACTCATTGTGCTGCTACGGGCCTGATGACATAGATTTCACTGCTGAGTGATACTGCATTGTACGTAAGTACCACAAGTTCTTTATCCATTTTTCACTTTCTGTGATATTGAACTTGTACGGTAAACGAGGTTCTTGTAAACAGAGGCGTCCCAAACATTGGGGTGGCTGTGTCTTTTTGATTTTAGTTTCCCTAAGCTATAGGACCATAAGTGGAAGTGCCCTAGGCTCTGTTGCTTTGTTTTTTAGATGTTTCAGGAAACACCATACACTTCTCCCGAGTGTCTGTTGGCAGTTTACATCCCGCCCATCAGCATAACAAGGCTCCCAGTTCTCCATGGCCTGTCCTGCCTTTCTGGATTTTACACTTTTTTCAGATGGCCCTTTTGACCGGGGGGAAGTGAGACTTCATTGTAGTGCAGATTTCCTTTGCAAGCTTGCTTGGTTGGCCAAAAAGGGCGTATGCGTTTTTTCCTGAATATATTCAGGAAAAAACGCATACGCCCTTTTTGGCCAAGTGCATCATTGTGGACGTTCTGCCTCTTTTCCTATGCTTTCAATGCAATTCCAGTCTACCTCCTGAAATCGGTTTCCTGCAATTCTGCCCCGCTTTCAAGTCCTCTTGGCAGCCTTACTTCAGTATATTTTTGGACGATAGTTGTCATTTATAACTCTGCAGGTTTGTGAATTACAGTGCCCCTGAGCTCCTTTCTTCAACTCGTTTTCTTGTGAGCTGGCCGCAACACCGCAGGATGGCTTCAGGCCCTAATCTGGTTCCGGCACGGCACGCTGAGCCTTTGGTTATTTCCTCTTCCTGGTGGGAAATGAGAGTTAAATTTGCCCGTCCAGACACCTCCAGCTAGTCTCTCATTGGTTCTCGCTATTCCTGTTCATCTTCCGCAGAAATTGCAAACTGGGCCAAACAGGAGGTTAAAGGGACTGACTCTCCAAGTCGGGAGAGTGTTAGTAAAGCGTCTGGAATGTTGCACCCGAGTACCAGGGTACGAAAACTGAGACATATTTGAACACGTCTCCCGATCACATGGTTGATCATACTCTAGGTTCCACATGCATGTTTTAGCTGAAGGAAGAATACCTTAAACCTGGGTAGTTGAAACCCGTGGAATGGGTACCATGCAATATGACTTCAAAGGGTCTTCATTTGCTCACCGAACCTCTCCAATCCTATCACTGCTGCGTTTATGTCCCTGTACACATGCTTGATTCTCTTTCGGAGACATAGCAATCCATAGGTTTTAAGATACTTAAGAGTCAGGTACATTCTTAGGCGTTTAATATGCGGTGTTGAGTCCATTTCGTTGAGCAAGGAGTAGCTCTTGTCTATTCCATATTTGGCTTAAGGAACTTTATCTGTGCTCATTTCAATCTCTGGTTTTATGCAGCACCCCAACTCACCTTTACCCTTAAACAAGCATAAGTTGGTTTTCTAAATTTGAGACCCTGTTCTGTTCTGTAAATCAGTTCCTGCGTAGCCAAGTTTACATTCCGTGTATTACTGATATCTTATGATGTTTCTTTTTCTGTGTGACTTATTTCAGTTAGAATCATCGTACCTGAATCCACTCATTGTGCTGCTACGGGCCTGATGACATAGATTTCACTGCTGAGTGATACTGCATTGTACGTAAGTACCACAAGTTCTTTATCCATTTTTCACTTTCTGTGATATTGAACTTGTACGGTAAACGAGGTTCTTGTAAACAGAGGCGTCCCAAACATTGGGGTGGCTGTGTCTTTTTGATTTTAATTTCCCTAAGCTATAGGACCATAAGTGGAAGTGCCCTAGGCTCTGTTGCTTTGTTTTTTAGATGTTTCAGGAAACACCATACACTTCTCCCGAGTGTCTGTTGGCAGTTTACATCCCGCCCATCAGCATAACAAGGCTCCCAGTTCTCCATGGCCTGTCCTGCCTTTCTGGATTTTACACTTTTTTCAGATGGCCCTTTTGACCGGGGGGAAGTGAGACTTCATTGTAGTGCAGATTTCCTTTGCAAGCTTGCTTGGTTGGCCAAAAAGGGCGTATGCGTTTTTTCCTGAATATATTCAGGAAAAAACGCATACGCCCTTTTTGGCCAAGTGCATCATTGTGGACGTTCTGCCTCTTTTCCTATGCTTTCAATGCAATTCCAGTCTACCTCCTGAAATCGGTTTCCTGCAATTCTGCCCCGCTTTCAAGTCCTCTTGGCAGCCTTACTTCAGTATATTTTTGGACGATAGTTGTCATTTATAACTCTGCAGGTTTGTGAATTACAGTGCCCCTGAGCTCCTTTCTTCAACTCGCTTTCTTGTGAGCTGGCCGCAACACCGCAGGATGGCTTCAGGCCCTAATCTGGTTCCGGCACGGCACGCTGAGCCTTTGGTTATTTCCTCTTCCTGGTGGGAAATGAGAGTTAAATTTGCCCGTCCAGACACCTCCAGCTAGTCTCTCATTGGTTCTCGCTATTCCTGTTCATCTTCCGCAGAAATTGCAAACTGGGCCAAACAGGAGGTTAAAGGGACTGACTCTCCAAGTCGGGAGAGTGTTAGTAAAGCGTCTGGAATGTTGCACCCGAGTACCAGGGTACGAAAACTGAGACATATTTGAACACGTCTCCCGATCACATGGTTGATCATACTCTAGGTTCCACATGCATGTTTTAGCTGAAGGAAGAATACCTTAAACCTGGGTAGTTGAAACCCGTGGAATGGGTACCATGCAATATGACTTCAAAGGGTCTTCATTTGCTCACCGAACCTCTCCAATCCTATCACTGCTGCGTTTATGTCCCTGTACACATGCTTGATTCTCTTTCGGAGACATAGCAATCCATAGGTTTTAAGATACTTAAGAGTCAGGTACATTCTTAGGCGTTTAATATGCGGTGTTGAGTCCATTTCGTTGAGCAAGGAGTAGCTCTTGTCTATTCCATATTTGGCTTAAGGAACTTTATCTGTGCTCATTTCAATCTCTGGTTTTATGCAGCACCCCAACTCACCTTTACCCTTAAACAAGCATAAGTTGGTTTTCTAAATTTGAGACCCTGTTCTGTTCTGTAAATCAGTTCCTGCGTAGCCAAGTTTACATTCCGTGTATTACTGATATCTTATGATGTTTCTTTTTCTGTGTGACTTATTTCAGTTAGAATCATCGTACCTGAATCCACTCATTGTGCTGCTACGGGCCTGATGACATAGATTTCACTGCTGAGTGATACTGCATTGTACGTAAGTACCACAAGTTCTTTATCCATTTTTCACTTTCTGTGATATTGAACTTGTACGGTAAACGAGGTTCTTGTAAACAGAGGCGTCCCAAACATTGGGGTGGCTGTGTCTTTTTGATTTTAATTTCCCTAAGCTATAGGACCATAAGTGGAAGTGCCCTAGGCTCTGTTGCTTTGTTTTTTAGATGTTTCAGGAAACACCATACACTTCTCCCGAGTGTCTGTTGGCAGTTTACATCCCGCCCATCAGCATAACAAGGCTCCCAGTTCTCCATGGCCTGTCCTGCCTTTCTGGATTTTACACTTTTTTCAGATGGCCCTTTTGACCGGGGGGAAGTGAGACTTCATTGTAGTGCAGATTTCCTTTGCAAGCTTGCTTGGTTGGCCAAAAAGGGCGTATGCGTTTTTTCCTGAATATATTCAGGAAAAAACGCATACGCCCTTTTTGGCCAAGTGCATCATTGTGGACGTTCTGCCTCTTTTCCTATGCTTTCAATGCAATTCCAGTCTACCTCCTGAAATCGGTTTCCTGCAATTCTGCCCCGCTTTCAAGTCCTCTTGGCAGCCTTACTTCAGTATATTTTTGGACGATAGCTGTCATTTATAACTCTGCAGGTTTGTGAATTACAGTGCCCCTGAGCTCCTTTCTTCAACTCGCTTTCTTGTGAGCTGGCCGCAACACCGCAGGATGGCTTCAGGCCCTAATCTGGTTCCGGCACGGCACGCTGAGCCTTTGGTTATTTCCTCTTCCTGGTGGGAAATGAGAGTTAAATTTGCCCGTCCAGACACCTCCAGCTAGTCTCTCATTGGTTCTCGCTATTCCTGTTCATCTTCCGCAGAAATTGCAAACTGGGCCAAACAGGAGGTTAAAGGGACTGACTCTCCAAGTCGGGAGAGTGTTAGTAAAGCGTCTGGAATGTTGCACCCGAGTACCAGGGTACGAAAACTGAGACATATTTGAACACGTCTCCCGATCACATGGTTGATCATACTCTAGGTTCCACATGCATGTTTTAGCTGAAGGAAGAATACCTTAAACCTGGGTAGTTGAAACCCGTGGAATGGGTACCATGCAATATGACTTCAAAGGGTCTTCATTTGCTCACCGAACCTCTCCAATCCTATCACTGCTGCGTTTATGTCCCTGTACACATGCTTGATTCTCTTTCGGAGACATAGCAATCCATAGGTTTTAAGATACTTAAGAGTCAGGTACATTCTTAGGCGTTTAATATGCGGTGTTGAGTCCATTTCGTTGAGCAAGGAGTAGCTCTTGTCTATTCCATATTTGGCTTAAGGAACTTTATCTGTGCTCATTTCAATCTCTGGTTTTATGCAGCACCCCAACTCACCTTTACCCTTAAACAAGCATAAGTTGGTTTTCTAAATTTGAGACCCTGTTCTGTTCTGTAATTCAGTTCCTGTGTAGCCAAGTTTACATTCCGTGTATTACTGATATCTTATGATGTTTCTTTTTCTGTGTGACTTATTTCAGTTAGAATCATCGTACCTGAATCCACTCATTGTGCTGCTACGGGCCTGATGACATAGATTTCACTGCTGAGTGATACTGCATTGTACGTAAGTACCACAAGTTCTTTATCCATTTTTCACTTTCTGTGATATTGAACTTGTACGGTAAACGAGGTTCTTGTAAACAGAGGCGTCCCAAACATTGGGGTGGCTGTGTCTTTTTGATTTTAATTTCCCTAAGCTATAGGACCATAAGTGGAAGTGCCCTAGGCTCTGTTGCTTTGTTTTTTAGATGTTTCAGGAAACACCATACACTTCTCCCGAGTGTCTGTTGGCAGTTTACATCCCACCCATCAGCATAACAAGGCTCCCAGTTCTCCATGGCCTGTCCTGCCTTTCTGGATTTTACACTTTTTTCAGATGGCCCTTTTGACCGGGGGGAAGTGAGACTTCATTGTAGTGCAGATTTCCTTTGCAAGCTTGCTTGGTTGGCCAAAAAGGGCGTATGCGTTTTTTCCTGAATATATTCAGGAAAAAACGCATACGCCCTTTTTGGCCAAGTGCATCATTGTGGACGTTCTGCCTCTTTTCCTATGCTTTCAATGCAATTCCAGTCTACCTCCTGAAATCGGTTTCCTGCAATTCTGCCCCGCTTTCAAGTCCTCTTGGCAGCCTTACTTCAGTATATTTTTGGACGATAGCTGTCATTTATAACTCTGCAGGTTTGTGAATTACAGTGCCCCTGAGCTCCTTTCTTCAACTCGCTTTCTTGTGAGCTGGCCGCAACACCGCAGGATGGCTTCAGGCCCTAATCTGGTTCCGGCACGGCACGCTGAGCCTTTGGTTATTTCCTCTTCCTGGTGGGAAATGAGAGTTAAATTTGCCCGTCCAGACACCTCCAGCTAGTCTCTCATTGGTTCTCGCTATTCCTGTTCATCTTCCGCAGAAATTGCAAACTGGGCCAAACAGGAGGTTAAAGGGACTGACTCTCCAAGTCGGGAGAGTGTTAGTAAAGCGTCTGGAATGTTGCACCCGAGTACCAGGGTACGAAAACTGAGACATATTTGAACACGTCTCCCGATCACATGGTTGATCATACTCTAGGTTCCACATGCATGTTTTAGCTGAAGGAAGAATACCTTAAACCTGGGTAGTTGAAACCCGTGGAATGGGTACCATGCAATATGACTTCAAAGGGTCTTCATTTGCTCACCGAACCTCTCCAATCCTATCACTGCTGCGTTTATGTCCCTGTACACATGCTTGATTCTCTTTCGGAGACATAGCAATCCATAGGTTTTAAGATACTTAAGAGTCAGGTACATTCTTAGGCGTTTAATATGCGGTGTTGAGTCCATTTCGTTGAGCAAGGAGTAGCTCTTGTCTATTCCATATTTGGCTTAAGGAACTTTATCTGTGCTCATTTCAATCTCTGGTTTTATGCAGCACCCCAACTCACCTTTACCCTTAAACAAGCATAAGTTGGTTTTCTAAATTTGAGACCCTGTTCTGTTCTGTAATTCAGTTCCTGTGTAGCCAAGTTTACATTCCGTGTATTACTGATATCTTATGATGTTTCTTTTTCTGTGTGACTTATTTCAGTTAGAATCATCGTACCTGAATCCACTCATTGTGCTGCTACGGGCCTGATGACATAGATTTCACTGCTGAGTGATACTGCATTGTACGTAAGTACCACAAGTTCTTTATCCATTTTTCACTTTCTGTGATATTGAACTTGTACGGTAAACGAGGTTCTTGTAAACAGAGGCGTCCCAAACATTGGGGTGGCTGTGTCTTTTTGATTTTAATTTCCCTAAGCTATAGGACCATAAGTGGAAGTGGCCTAGGCTCTGTTGCTTTGTTTTTTAGATGTTTCAGGAAACACCATACACTTCTCCCGAGTGTCTGTTGGCAGTTTACATCCCGCCCATCAGCATAACAAGGCTCCCAGTTCTCCATGGTCTGTCCTGCCTTTCTGGATTTTACACTTTTTTCAGATGGCCCTTTTGACCGGGGGGAAGTGAGACTTCATTGTAGTGCAGATTTCCTTTGCAAGCTTGCTTGGTTGGCCAAAAAGGGCGTATGCGTTTTTTCCTGAATATATTCAGGAAAAAACGCATACGCCCTTTTTGGCCAAGTGCATCATTGTGGACGTTCTGCCTCTTTTCCTATGCTTTCAATGCAATTCCAGTCTACCTCCTGAAATCGGTTTCCTGCAATTCTGCCCCGCTTTCAAGTCCTCTTGGCAGCCTTACTTCAGTATATTTTTGGACGATAGTTGTCATTTATAACTCTGCAGGTTTGTGAATTACAGTGCCCCTGAGCTCCTTTCTTCAACTCGTTTTCTTGTGAGCTGGCCGCAACACCGCAGGATGGCTTCAGGCCCTAATCTGGTTCCGGCACGGCACGCTGAGCCTTTGGTTATTTCCTCTTCCTGGTGGGAAATGAGAGTTAAATTTGCCCGTCCAGACACCTCCAGCTAGTCTCTCATTGGTTCTCGCTATTCCTGTTCATCTTCCGCAGAAATTGCAAACTGGGCCAAACAGGAGGTTAAAGGGACTGACTCTCCAAGTCGGGAGAGTGTTAGTAAAGCGTCTGGAATGTTGCACCCGAGTACCAGGGTATGAAAACTGAGACATATTTGAACACGTCTCCCGATCACATGGTTGATCATACTCTAGGTTCCACATGCATGTTTTAGCTGAAGGAAGAATACCTTAAACCTGGGTAGTTGAAACCCGTGGAATGGGTACCATGCAATATGACTTCAAAGGGTCTTCATTTGCTCACCGAACCTCTCCAATCCTATCACTGCTGCGTTTATGTCCCTGTACACATGCTTGATTCTCTTTCGGAGACATAGCAATCCATAGGTTTTAAGATACTTAAGAGTCAGGTACATTCTTAGGCGTTTAATATGCGGTGTTGAGTCCATTTCGCTGAGCAAGGAGTAGCTCTTGTCTATTCCATATTTGGCTTAAGGAACTTTATCTGTGCTCATTTCAATCTCTGGTTTTATGCAGCACCCCAACTCACCTTTACCCTTAAACAAACATAAGTTGGTTTTCTAAATTTGAGACCCTGTTCTGTTCTGTAATTCAGTTCCTGTGTAGCCAAGTTTACATTCCGTGTATTACTGATATCTTATGATGTTTCTTTTTCTGTGTGACTTATTTCAGTTAGAATCATCGTACCTGAATCCACTCATTGTGCTGCTACGGGCCTGATGACATAGATTTCACTGCTGAGTGATACTGCATTGTACGTAAGTACCACAAGTTCTTTATCCATTTTTCACTTTCTGTGATATTGAACTTGTACGGTAAACGAGGTTCTTGTAAACAGAGGCGTCCCAAACATTGGGGTGGCTGTGTCTTTTTGATTTTAATTTCCCTAAGCTATAGGACCATAAGTGGAAGTGCCCTAGGCTCTGTTGCTTTGTTTTTTAGATGTTTCAGGAAACACCATACACTTCTCCCGAGTGTCTGTTGGCAGTTTACATCCCGCCCATCAGCATAACAAGGCTCCCAGTTCTCCATGGCCTGTCCTGCCTTTCTGGATTTTACACTTTTTTCAGATGGCCCTTTTGACCGTGGGGAAGTGAGACTTCATTGTAGTGCAGATTTCCTTTGCAAGCTTGCTTGGTTGGCCAAAAAGGGCGTATGCGTTTTTTCCTGAATATATTCAGGAAAAAACGCATACGCCCTTTTTGGCCAAGTGCATCATTGTGGACGTTCTGCCTCTTTTCCTATGCTTTCAATGCAATTCCAGTCTACCTCCTGAAATCGGTTTCCTGCAATTCTGCCCCGCTTTCAAGTCCTCTTGGCAGCCTTACTTCAGTATATTTTTGGACGATAGTTGTCATTTATAACTCTGCAGGTTTGTGAATTACAGTGCCCCTGAGCTCCTTTCTTCAACTCGTTTTCTTGTGAGCTGGCCGCAACACCGCAGGATGGCTTCAGGCCCTAATCTGGTTCCGGCACGGCACGCTGAGCCTTTGGTTATTTCCTCTTCCTGGTGGGAAATGAGAGTTAAATTTGCCCGTCCAGACACCTCCAGCTAGTCTCTCATTGGTTCTCGCTATTCCTGTTCATCTTCCGCAGAAATTGCAAACTGGGCCAAACAGGAGGTTAAAGGGACTGACTCTCCAAGTCGGGAGAGTGTTAGTAAAGCGTCTGGAATGTTGCACCCGAGTACCAGGGTACGAAAACTGAGACATATTTGAACACGTCTCCCGATCACATGGTTGATCATACTCTAGGTTCCACATGCATGTTTTAGCTGAAGGAAGAATAACTTAAACCTGGGTAGTTGAAACCCGTGGAATGGGTACCATGCAATATGACTTCAAAGGGTCTTCATTTGCTCACCGAACCTCTCCAATCCTATCACTGCTGCGTTTATGTCCCTGTACACATGCTTGATTCTCTTTCGGAGACATAGCAATCCATAGGTTTTAAGATACTTAAGAGTCAGGTACATTCTTAGGCGTTTAATATGCGGTGTTGAGTCCATTTCGTTGAGCAAGGAGTAGCTCTTATCTATTCCATATTTGGCTTAAGGAACTTTATCTGTGCTCATTTCAATCTCTGGTTTTATGCAGCACCCCAACTCACCTTTACCCTTAAACAAGCATAAGTTGGTTTTCTAAATTTGAGACCCTGTTCTGTTCTGTAATTCAGTTCCTGTGTAGCCAAGTTTACATTCCGTGTATTACTGATATCTTATGATGTTTCTTTTTCTGTGTGACTTATTTCAGTTAGAATCATCGTACCTGAATCCACTCATTGTGCTGCTACGGGCCTGATGACATAGATTTCACTGCTGAGTGATACTGCATTGTACGTAAGTACAACAAGTTCTTTATCCATTTTTCACTTTCTGTGATATTGAACTTGTACGGTAAACGAGGTTCTTGTAAACAGAGGCGTCCCAAACTTTGGGGTGGCTGTGTCTTTTTGATTTTAATTTCCCTAAGCTATAGGACCATAAGTGGAAGTGGCCTAGGCTCTGTTGCTTTGTTTTTTAGATGTTTCAGGAAACACCATACACTTCTCCCGAGTGTCTGTTGGCAGTTTACATCCCGCCCATCAGCATAACAAGGCTCCCAGTTCTCCATGGCCTGTCCTGCCTTTCTGGATTTTACACTTTTTTCAGATGGCCCTTTTGACCGGGGGGAAGTGAGACTTCATTGTAGTGCAGATTTCCTTTGCAAGCTTGCTTGGTTGGCCAAAAAGGGCGTATGCGTTTTTTCCTGAATATATTCAGGAAAAAACGCATACGCCCTTTTTGGCCAAGTGCATCATTGTGGACGTTCTGCCTCTTTTCCTATGCTTTCAATGCAATTCCAGTCTACCTCCTGAAATCGGTTTCCTGCAATTCTGCCCCGCTTTCAAGTCCTCTTGGCAGCCTTACTTCAGTATATTTTTGGACGATAGTTGTCATTTATAACTCTGCAGGTTTGTGAATTACAGTGCCCCTGAGCTCCTTTCTTCAACTCGTTTTCTTGTGAGCTGGCCGCAACACCGCAGGATGGCTTCAGGCCCTAATCTGGTTCCGGCACGGCACGCTGAGCCTTTGGTTATTTCCTCTTCCTGGTGGGAAATGAGAGTTAAATTTGCCCGTCCAGACACCTCCAGCTAGTCTCTCATTGGTTCTCGCTATTCCTGTTCATCTTCCGCAGAAATTGCAAACTGGGCCAAACAGGAGTTTAAAGGGACTGACTCTCCAAGTCGGGAGAGTGTTAGTAAAGCGTCTGGAATGTTGCACCCGAGTACCAGGGTACGAAAACTGAGACATATTTGAACACGTCTCCCGATCACATGGTTGATCATACTCTAGGTTCCACATGCATGTTTTAGCTGAAGGAAGAATACCTTAAACCTGGGTAGTTGAAACCCGTGGAATGGGTACCATGCAATATGACTTCAAAGGGTCTTCATTTGCTCACCGAACCTCTCCAATCCTATCACTGCTGCGTTTATGTCCCTGTACACATGCTTGATTCTCTTTCGGAGACATAGCAATCCATAGGTTTTAAGATACTTAAGAGTCAGGTACATTCTTAGGCGTTTAATATGCGGTGTTGAGTCCATTTCGTTGAGCAAGGAGTAGCTCTTGTCTATTCCATATTTGGCTTAAGGAACTTTATCTGTGCTCATTTCAATCTCTGGTTTTATGCAGCACCCCAACTCACCTTTACCCTTAAACAAGCATAAGTTGGTTTTCTAAATTTGAGACCCTGTTCTGTTCTGTAATTCAGTTCCTGTGTAGCCAAGTTTACATTCCGTGTATTACTGATATCTTATGATGTTTCTTTTTCTGTGTGACTTATTTCAGTTAGAATCATCGTACCTGAATCCACTCATTGTGCTGCTACGGGCCTGATGGCATAGATTTCACTGCTGAGTGATACTGCATTGTACGTAAGTACCACAAGTTCTTTATCCATTTTTCACTTTCTGTGATATTGAACTTGTACGGTAAACGAGGTTCTTGTAAACA
The DNA here is from genome assembly GCF_963455315.2 of Globicephala melas. NCBI lineage: Eukaryota > Metazoa > Chordata > Mammalia > Artiodactyla > Delphinidae > Globicephala > Globicephala melas. Next base: position 23,831 of record NW_027207947.1, on the reverse strand, counting down.
GAGGCGTCCCAAACATTGGGGTGGCTGTGTCTTTTTGATTTTAATTTCCCTAAGCTATAGGACCATAAGTGGAAGTGGCCTAGGCTCTGTTGCTTTGTTTTTTAGATGTTTCAGGAAACACCATACACTTCTCCCGAGTGTCTGTTGGCAGTTTACATCCCGCCCATCAGCATAACAAGGCTCCCAGTTCTCCATGGTCTGTCCTGCCTTTCTGGATTTTACACTTTTTTCAGATGGCCCTTTTGACCGGGGGGAAGTGAGACTTCATTGTAGTGCAGATTTCCTTTGCAAGCTTGCTTGGTTGGCCAAAAAGGGCGTATGCGTTTTTTCCTGAATATATTCAGGAAAAAACGCATACGCCCTTTTTGGCCAAGTGCATCATTGTGGACGTTCTGCCTCTTTTCCTATGCTTTCAATGCAATTCCAGTCTACCTCCTGAAATCGGTTTCCTGCAATTCTGCCCCGCTTTCAAGTCCTCTTGGCAGCCTTACTTCAGTATATTTTTGGACGATAGTTGTCATTTATAACTCTGCAGGTTTGTGAATTACAGTGCCCCTGAGCTCCTTTCTTCAACTCGTTTTCTTGTGAGCTGGCCGCAACACCGCAGGATGGCTTCAGGCCCTAATCTGGTTCCGGCACGGCACGCTGAGCCTTTGGTTATTTCCTCTTCCTGGTGGGAAATGAGAGTTAAATTTGCCCGTCCAGACACCTCCAGCTAGTCTCTCATTGGTTCTCGCTATTCCTGTTCATCTTCCGCAGAAATTGCAAACTGGGCCAAACAGGAGGTTAAAGGGACTGACTCTCCAAGTCGGGAGAGTGTTAGTAAAGCGTCTGGAATGTTGCACCCGAGTACCAGGGTATGAAAACTGAGACATATTTGAACACGTCTCCCGATCACATGGTTGATCATACTCTAGGTTCCACATGCATGTTTTAGCTGAAGGAAGAATACCTTAAACCTGGGTAGTTGAAACCCGTGGAATGGGTACCATGCAATATGACTTCAAAGGGTCTTCATTTGCTCACCGAACCTCTCCAATCCTATCACTGCTGCGTTTATGTCCCTGTACACATGCTTGATTCTCTTTCGGAGACATAGCAATCCATAGGTTTTAAGATACTTAAGAGTCAGGTACATTCTTAGGCGTTTAATATGCGGTGTTGAGTCCATTTCGCTGAGCAAGGAGTAGCTCTTGTCTATTCCATATTTGGCTTAAGGAACTTTATCTGTGCTCATTTCAATCTCTGGTTTTATGCAGCACCCCAACTCACCTTTACCCTTAAACAAACATAAGTTGGTTTTCTAAATTTGAGACCCTGTTCTGTTCTGTAATTCAGTTCCTGTGTAGCCAAGTTTACATTCCGTGTATTACTGATATCTTATGATGTTTCTTTTTCTGTGTGACTTATTTCAGTTAGAATCATCGTACCTGAATCCACTCATTGTGCTGCTACGGGCCTGATGACATAGATTTCACTGCTGAGTGATACTGCATTGTACGTAAGTACCACAAGTTCTTTATCCATTTTTCACTTTCTGTGATATTGAACTTGTACGGTAAACGAGGTTCTTGTAAACAGAGGCGTCCCAAACATTGGGGTGGCTGTGTCTTTTTGATTTTAATTTCCCTAAGCTATAGGACCATAAGTGGAAGTGCCCTAGGCTCTGTTGCTTTGTTTTTTAGATGTTTCAGGAAACACCATACACTTCTCCCGAGTGTCTGTTGGCAGTTTACATCCCGCCCATCAGCATAACAAGGCTCCCAGTTCTCCATGGCCTGTCCTGCCTTTCTGGATTTTACACTTTTTTCAGATGGCCCTTTTGACCGTGGGGAAGTGAGACTTCATTGTAGTGCAGATTTCCTTTGCAAGCTTGCTTGGTTGGCCAAAAAGGGCGTATGCGTTTTTTCCTGAATATATTCAGGAAAAAACGCATACGCCCTTTTTGGCCAAGTGCATCATTGTGGACGTTCTGCCTCTTTTCCTATGCTTTCAATGCAATTCCAGTCTACCTCCTGAAATCGGTTTCCTGCAATTCTGCCCCGCTTTCAAGTCCTCTTGGCAGCCTTACTTCAGTATATTTTTGGACGATAGTTGTCATTTATAACTCTGCAGGTTTGTGAATTACAGTGCCCCTGAGCTCCTTTCTTCAACTCGTTTTCTTGTGAGCTGGCCGCAACACCGCAGGATGGCTTCAGGCCCTAATCTGGTTCCGGCACGGCACGCTGAGCCTTTGGTTATTTCCTCTTCCTGGTGGGAAATGAGAGTTAAATTTGCCCGTCCAGACACCTCCAGCTAGTCTCTCATTGGTTCTCGCTATTCCTGTTCATCTTCCGCAGAAATTGCAAACTGGGCCAAACAGGAGGTTAAAGGGACTGACTCTCCAAGTCGGGAGAGTGTTAGTAAAGCGTCTGGAATGTTGCACCCGAGTACCAGGGTACGAAAACTGAGACATATTTGAACACGTCTCCCGATCACATGGTTGATCATACTCTAGGTTCCACATGCATGTTTTAGCTGAAGGAAGAATAACTTAAACCTGGGTAGTTGAAACCCGTGGAATGGGTACCATGCAATATGACTTCAAAGGGTCTTCATTTGCTCACCGAACCTCTCCAATCCTATCACTGCTGCGTTTATGTCCCTGTACACATGCTTGATTCTCTTTCGGAGACATAGCAATCCATAGGTTTTAAGATACTTAAGAGTCAGGTACATTCTTAGGCGTTTAATATGCGGTGTTGAGTCCATTTCGTTGAGCAAGGAGTAGCTCTTATCTATTCCATATTTGGCTTAAGGAACTTTATCTGTGCTCATTTCAATCTCTGGTTTTATGCAGCACCCCAACTCACCTTTACCCTTAAACAAGCATAAGTTGGTTTTCTAAATTTGAGACCCTGTTCTGTTCTGTAATTCAGTTCCTGTGTAGCCAAGTTTACATTCCGTGTATTACTGATATCTTATGATGTTTCTTTTTCTGTGTGACTTATTTCAGTTAGAATCATCGTACCTGAATCCACTCATTGTGCTGCTACGGGCCTGATGACATAGATTTCACTGCTGAGTGATACTGCATTGTACGTAAGTACAACAAGTTCTTTATCCATTTTTCACTTTCTGTGATATTGAACTTGTACGGTAAACGAGGTTCTTGTAAACAGAGGCGTCCCAAACTTTGGGGTGGCTGTGTCTTTTTGATTTTAATTTCCCTAAGCTATAGGACCATAAGTGGAAGTGGCCTAGGCTCTGTTGCTTTGTTTTTTAGATGTTTCAGGAAACACCATACACTTCTCCCGAGTGTCTGTTGGCAGTTTACATCCCGCCCATCAGCATAACAAGGCTCCCAGTTCTCCATGGCCTGTCCTGCCTTTCTGGATTTTACACTTTTTTCAGATGGCCCTTTTGACCGGGGGGAAGTGAGACTTCATTGTAGTGCAGATTTCCTTTGCAAGCTTGCTTGGTTGGCCAAAAAGGGCGTATGCGTTTTTTCCTGAATATATTCAGGAAAAAACGCATACGCCCTTTTTGGCCAAGTGCATCATTGTGGACGTTCTGCCTCTTTTCCTATGCTTTCAATGCAATTCCAGTCTACCTCCTGAAATCGGTTTCCTGCAATTCTGCCCCGCTTTCAAGTCCTCTTGGCAGCCTTACTTCAGTATATTTTTGGACGATAGTTGTCATTTATAACTCTGCAGGTTTGTGAATTACAGTGCCCCTGAGCTCCTTTCTTCAACTCGTTTTCTTGTGAGCTGGCCGCAACACCGCAGGATGGCTTCAGGCCCTAATCTGGTTCCGGCACGGCACGCTGAGCCTTTGGTTATTTCCTCTTCCTGGTGGGAAATGAGAGTTAAATTTGCCCGTCCAGACACCTCCAGCTAGTCTCTCATTGGTTCTCGCTATTCCTGTTCATCTTCCGCAGAAATTGCAAACTGGGCCAAACAGGAGGTTAAAGGGACTGACTCTCCAAGTCGGGAGAGTGTTAGTAAAGCGTCTGGAATGTTGCACCCGAGTACCAGGGTACGAAAACTGAGACATATTTGAACACGTCTCCCGATCACATGGTTGATCATACTCTAGGTTCCACATGCATGTTTTAGCTGAAGGAAGAATACCTTAAACCTGGGTAGTTGAAACCCGTGGAATGGGTACCATGCAATATGACTTCAAAGGGTCTTCATTTGCTCACCGAACCTCTCCAATCCTATCACTGCTGCGTTTATGTCCCTGTACACATGCTTGATTCTCTTTCGGAGACATAGCAATCCATAGGTTTTAAGATACTTAAGAGTCAGGTACATTCTTAGGCGTTTAATATGCGGTGTTGAGTCCATTTCGTTGAGCAAGGAGTAGCTCTTGTCTATTCCATATTTGGCTTAAGGAACTTTATCTGTGCTCATTTCAATCTCTGGTTTTATGCAGCACCCCAACTCACCTTTACCCTTAAACAAGCATAAGTTGGTTTTCTAAATTTGAGACCCTGTTCTGTTCTGTAATTCAGTTCCTGTGTAGCCAAGTTTACATTCCGTGTATTACTGATATCTTATGATGTTTCTTTTTCTGTGTGACTTATTTCAGTTAGAATCATCGTACCTGAATCCACTCATTGTGCTGCTACGGGCCTGATGGCATAGATTTCACTGCTGAGTGATACTGCATTGTACGTAAGTACCACAAGTTCTTTATCCATTTTTCACTTTCTGTGATATTGAACTTGTACGGTAAACGAGGTTCTTGTAAACAGAGGCGTCCCAAACATTGGGGTGGCTGTGTCTTTTTGATTTTAATTTCCCTAAGCTATAGGACCATAAGTGGAAGTGCCCTAGGCTCTGTTGCTTTGTTTTTTAGATGTTTCAGGAAACACCATACACTTCTCCCGAGTGTCTGTTGGCAGTTTACATCCCGCCCATCAGCATAACAAGGCTCCCAGTTCTCCATGGCCTGTCCTGCCTTTCTGGATTTTACACTTTTTTCAGATGGCCCTTTTGACCGGGGGGAAGTGAGACTTCATTGTAGTGCAGATTTCCTTTGCAAGCTTGCTTGGTTGGCCAAAAAGGGCGTATGCGTTTTTTCCTGAATATATTCAGGAAAAAACGCATACGCACTTTTTGGCCAAGTGCATCATTGTGGACGTTCTGCCTCTTTTCCTATGCTTTCAATGCAATTCCAGTCTACCTCCTGAAATCGGTTTCCTGCAATTCTGCCCCGCTTTCAAGTCCTCTTGGCAGCCTTACTTCAGTATATTTTTGGACGATAGTTGTCATTTATAACTCTGCAGGTTTGTGAATTACAGTGCCCCTGAGCTCCTTTCTTCAACTCGTTTTCTTGTGAGCTGGCCGCAACACCGCAGGATGGCTTCAGGCCCTAATCTGGTTCCGGCACGGCACGCTGAGCCTTTGGTTATTTCCTCTTCCTGGTGGGAAATGAGAGTTAAATTTGCCCGTCCAGACACCTCCAGCTAGTCTCTCATTGGTTCTCGCTATTCCTGTTCATCTTCCGCAGAAATTGCAAACTGGGCCAAACAGGAGTTTAAAGGGACTGACTCTCCAAGTCGGGAGAGTGTTAGTAAAGCGTCTGGAATGTTGTACCCGAGTACCAGGGTACGAAAACTGAGACATATTTGAACACGTCTCCCGATCACATGGTTGATCATACTCTAGATTCCACATGCATGTTTTAGCTGAAGGAAGAATACCTTAAACCTGGGTAGTTGAAACCCGTGGAATGGGTACCATGCAATATGACTTCAAAGGGTCTTCATTTGCTCACCGAACCTCTCCAATCCTATCACTGCTGCGTTTATGTCCCTGTACACATGCTTGATTCTCTTTCGGAGACATAGCAATCCATAGGTTTTAAGATACTTAAGAGTCAGGTACATTCTTAGGCGTTTAATATGCGGTGTTGAGTCCATTTCGTTGAGCAAGGAGTAGCTCTTGTCTATTCCATATTTGGCTTAAGGAACTTTATCTGTGCTCATTTCAATCTCTGGTTTTATGCAGCACCCCAACTCACCTTTACCCTTAAACAAGCATAAGTTGGTTTTCTAAATTTGAGACCCTGTTCTGTTCTGTAATTCAGTTCCTGTGTAGCCAAGTTTACATTCCGTGTATTACTGATATCTTATGATGTTTCTTTTTCTGTGTGACTTATTTCAGTTAGAATCATCGTACCTGAATCCACTCATTGTGCTGCTACGGGCCTGATGGCATAGATTTCACTGCTGAGTGATACTGCATTGTACGTAAGTACCACAAGTTCTTTATCCATTTTTCACTTTCTGTGATATTGAACTTGTACGGTAAACGAGGTTCTTGTAAACAGAGGCGTCCCAAACTTTGGGGTGGCTGTGTCTTTTTGATTTTAATTTCCCTAAGCTATAGGACCATAAGTGGAAGTGGCCTAGGCTCTGTTGCTTTGTTTTTTAGATGTTTCAGGAAACACCATACACTTCTCCCGAGTGTCTGTTGGCAGTTTACATCCCGCCCATCAGCATAACAAGGCTCCCAGTTCTCCATGGCCTCTCCTGCCTTTCTGGATTTTACACTTTTTTCAGATGGCCCTTTTGACCGGGGGGAAGTGAGACTTCATTGTAGTGCAGATTTCCTTTGCAAGCTTGCTTGGTTGGCCAAAAAGGGCGTATGCGTTTTTTCCTGAATATATTCAGGAAAAAACGCATACGCCCTTTTTGGCCAAGTGCATCATTGTGGACGTTCTGCCTCTTTTCCTATGCTTTCAATGCAATTCCAGTCTACCTCCTGAAATCGGTTTCCTGCAATTCTGCCCCGCTTTCAAGTCCTCTTGGCAGCCTTACTTCAGTATATTTTTGGACGATAGTTGTCATTTATAACTCTGCAGGTTTGTGAATTACAGTGCCCCTGAGCTCCTTTCTTCAACTCGTTTTCTTGTGAGCTGGCCGCAACACCGCAGGATGGCTTCAGGCCCTAATCTGGTTCCGGCACGGCACGCTGAGCCTTTGGTTATTTCCTCTTCCTGGTGGGAAATGAGAGTTAAATTTGCCCGTCCAGACACCTCCAGCTAGTCTCTCATTGGTTCTCGCTATTCCTGTTCATCTTCCGCAGAAATTGCAAACTGGGCCAAACAGGAGGTTAAAGGGACTGACTCTCCAAGTCGGGAGAGTGTTAGTAAAGCGTCTGGAATGTTGCACCCGAGTACCAGGGTACGAAAACTGAGACATATTTGAACACGTCTCCCGATCACATGGTTGATCATACTCTAGGTTCCACATGCATGTTTTAGCTGAAGGAAGAATACCTTAAACCTGGGTAGTTGAAACCCGTGGAATGGGTACCATGCAATATGACTTCAAAGGGTCTTCATTTGCTCACCGAACCTCTCCAATCCTATCACTGCTGCGTTTATGTCCCTGTACACATGCTTGATTCTCTTTCGGAGACATAGCAATCCATAGGTTTTAAGATACTTAAGAGTCAGGTACATTCTTAGGCGTTTAATATGCGGTGTTGAGTCCATTTCGTTGAGCAAGGAGTAGCTCTTGTCTATTCCATATTTGGCTTAAGGAACTTTATCTGTGCTCATTTCAATCTCTGGTTTTATGCAGCACCCCAACTCACCTTTACCCTTAAACAAGCATAAGTTGGTTTTCTAAATTTGAGACCCTGTTCTGTTCTGTAATTCAGTTCCTGTGTAGCCAAGTTTACATTCCGTGTATTACTGATATCTTATGATGTTTCTTTTTCTGTGTGACTTATTTCAGTTAGAATCATCGTACCTGAATCCACTCATTGTGCTGCTACGGGCCTGATGGCATAGATTTCACTGCTGAGTGATACTGCATTGTACGTAAGTACCACAAGTTCTTTATCCATTTTTCACTTTCTGTGATATTGAACTTGTACGGTAAACGAGGTTCTTGTAAACAGAGGCGTCCCAAACATTGGGGTGGCTGTGTCTTTTTGATTTTAATTTCCCTAAGCTATAGGACCATAAGTGGAAGTGCCCTAGGCTCTGTTGCTTTGTTTTTTAGATGTTTCAGGAAACACCATACACTTCTCCCGAGTGTCTGTTGGCAGTTTACATCCCGCCCATCAGCATAACAAGGCTCCCAGTTCTCCATGGCCTGTCCTGCCTTTCTGGATTTTACACTTTTTTCAGATGGCCCTTTTGACCGGGGGGAAGTGAGACTTCATTGTAGTGCAGATTTCCTTTGCAAGCTTGCTTGGTTGGCCAAAAAGGGCGTATGCGTTTTTTCCTGAATATATTCAGGAAAAAATGCATACGCCCTTTTTGGCCAAGTGCATCATTGTGGACGTTCTGCCTCTTTTCCTATGCTTTCAATGCAATTCCAGTCTACCTCCTGAAATCGGTTTCCTGCAATTCTGCCCCGCTTTCAAGTCCTCTTGGCAGCCTTACTTCAGTATATTTTTGGACGATAGTTGTCATTTATAACTCTGCAGGTTTGTGAATTACAGTGCCCCTGAGCTCCTTTCTTCAACTCGTTTTCTTGTGAGCTGGCCGCAACACCGCAGGATGGCTTCAGGCCCTAATCTGGTTCCGGCACGGCACGCTGAGCCTTTGGTTATTTCCTCTTCCTGGTGGGAAATGAGAGTTAAATTTGCCCGTCCAGACACCTCCAGCTAGTCTCTCATTGGTTCTCGCTATTCCTGTTCATCTTCCGCAGAAATTGCAAACTGGGCCAAACAGGAGGTTAAAGGGACTGACTCTCCAAGTCGGGAGAGTGTTAGTAAAGCGTCTGGAATGTTGCACCCGAGTACCAGGGTACGAAAACTGAGACATATTTGAACACGTCTCCCGATCACATGGTTGATCATACTCTAGGTTCCACATGCATGTTTTAGCTGAAGGAAGAATACCTTAAACCTGGGTAGTTGAAACCCGTGGAATGGGTACCATGCAATATGACTTCAAAGGGTCTTCATTTGCTCACCGAACCTCTCCAATCCTATCACTGCTGCGTTTATGTCCCTGTACACATGCTTGATTCTCTTTCGGAGACATAGCAATCCATAGGTTTTAAGATACTTAAGAGTCAGGTACATTCTTAGGCGTTTAATATGCGGTGTTGAGTCCATTTCGCTGAGCAAGGAGTAGCTCTTGTCTATTCCATATTTGGCTTAAGGAACTTTATCTGTGCTCATTTCAATCTCTGGTTTTATGCAGCACCCCAACTCACCTTTACCCTTAAACAAGCATAAGTTGGTTTTCTAAATTTGAGACCCTGTTCTGTTCTGTAATTCAGTTCCTGTGTAGCCAAGTTTACATTCCGTGTATTACTGATATCTTATGATGTTTCTTTTTCTGTGTGACTTATTTCAGTTAGAATCATCGTACCTGAATCCACTCATTGTGCTGCTACGGGCCTGATGGCATAGATTTCACTGCTGAGTGATACTGCATTGTACGTAAGTACCACAAGTTCTTTATCCATTTTTCACTTTCTGTGATATTGAACTTGTACGGTAAACGAGGTTCTTGTAAACAGAGGCGTCCCAAACATTGGGGTGGCTGTGTCTTTTTGATTTTAATTTCCCTAAGCTATAGGACCATAAGTGGAAGTGGCCTAGGCTCTGTTGCTTTGTTTTTTAGATGTTTCAGGAAACACCATACACTTCTCCCGAGTGTCTGTTGGCAGTTTACATCCCGCCCATCAGCATAACAAGGCTCCCAGTTCTCCATGGCCTGTCCTGCCTTTCTGGATTTTACACTTTTTTCAGATGGCCCTTTTGACCGGGGGGAAGTGAGACTTCATTGTAGTGCAGATTTCCTTTGCAAGCTTGCTTGGTTGGCCAAAAAGGGCGTATGCGTTTTTTCCTGAATATATTCAGGAAAAAACGCATACGCCCTTTTTGGCCAAGTGCATCATTGTGGACGTTCTGCCTCTTTTCCTATGCTTTCAATGCAATTCCAGTCTACCTCCTGAAATCGGTTTCCTGCAATTCTGCCCCGCTTTCAAGTCCTCTTGGCAGCCTTACTTCAGTATATTTTTGGACGATAGTTGTCATTTATAACTCTGCAGGTTTGTGAATTACAGTGCCCCTGAGCTCCTTTCTTCAACTCGTTTTCTTGTGAGCTGGCCGCAACACCGCAGGATGGCTTCAGGCCCTAATCTGGTTCCGGCACGGCACGCTGAGCCTTTGGTTATTTCCTCTTCCTGGTGGGAAATGAGAGTTAAATTTGCCCGTCCAGACACCTCCAGCTAGTCTCTCATTGGTTCTCGCTATTCCTGTTCATCTTCCGCAGAAATTGCAAACTGGGCCAAACAGGAGGTTAAAGGGACTGACTCTCCAAGTTGGGAGAGTGTTAGTAAAGCGTCTGGAATGTTGCACCCGAGTACCAGGGTACGAAAACTGAGACATATTTGAACACGTCTCCCGATCACATGGTTGATCATACTCTAGGTTCCACATGCATGTTTTAGCTGAAGGAAGAATACCTTAAACCTGGGTAGTTGAAACCCGTGGAATGGGTACCATGCAATATGACTTCAAAGGGTCTTCATTTGCTCACCGAACCTCTCCAATCCTATCACTGCTGCGTTTATGTCCCTGTACACATGCTTGATTCTCTTTCGGAGACATAGCAATCCATAGGTTTTAAGATACTTAAGAGTCAGGTACATTCTTAGGCGTTTAATATGCGGTGTTGAGTCCATTTCGTTGAGCAAGGAGTAGCTCTTGTCTATTCCATATTTGGCTTAAGGAACTTTATCTGTGCTCATTTCAATCTCTGGTTTTATGCAGCACCCCAACTCACCTTTACCCTTAAACAAGCATAAGTTGGTTTTCTAAATTTGAGACCCTGTTCTGTTCTGTAATTCAGTTCCTGTGTAGCCAAGTTTACATTCCGTGTATTACTGATATCTTATGATGTTTCTTTTTCTGTGTGACTTATTTCAGTTAGAATCATCGTACCTGAATCCACTCATTGTGCTGCTACGGGCCTGATGACATAGATTTCACTGCTGAGTGATACTGCATTGTACGTAAGTACCACAAGTTCTTTATCCATTTTTCACTTTCTGTGATATTGAACTTGTACGGTAAACGAGGTTCTTGTAAACAGAGGCGTCCCAAACATTGGGGTGGCTGTGTCTTTTTGATTTTAATTTCCCTAAGCTATAGGACCATAAGTGGAAGTGCCCTAGGCTCTGTTGCTTTGTTTTTTAGATGTTTCAGGAAACACCATACACTTCTCCCGAGTGTCTGTTGGCAGTTTACATCCCGCCCATCAGCATAACAAGGCTCCCAGTTCTCCATGGCCTGTCCTGCCTTTCTGGATTTTACACTTTTTCCAGATGGCCCTTTTGACCGGGGGGAAGTGAGACTTCATTGTAGTGCAGATTTCCTTTGCAAGCTTGCTTGGTTGGCCAAAAAGGGCGTATGCGTTTTTTCCTGAATATATTCAGGAAAAAACGCATACGCCCTTTTTGGCCAAGTGCATCATTGTGGACGTTCTGCCTCTTTTCCTATGCTTTCAATGCAATTCCAGTCTACCTCCTGAAATCGGTTTCCTGCAATTCTGCCCCACTTTCAAGTCCTCTTGGCAGCCTTACTTCAGTATATTTTTGGACGATAGTTGTCATTTATAACTCTGCAGGTTTGTGAATTACAGTGCCCCTGAGCTCCTTTCTTCAACTCGTTTTCTTGTGAGCTGGCCGCAACACCGCAGGATGGCTTCAGGCCCTAATCTGGTTCCGGCACGGCACGCTGAGCCTTTGGTTATTTCCTCTTCCTGGTGGGAAATGAGAGTTAAATTTGCCCGTCCAGACACCTCCAGCTAGTCTCTCATTGGTTCTCGCTATTCCTGTTCATCTTCCGCAGAAATTGCAAACTGGGCCAAACAGGAGGTTAAAGGGACTGACTCTCCAAGTCGGGAGAGTGTTAGTAAAGCATCTGGAATGTTGCACCCGAGTACCAGGGTACGAAAACTGAGACATATTTGAACACGTCTCCCGATCACATGGTTGATCATACTCTAGGTTCCACATGCATGTTTTAGCTGAAGGAAGAATACCTTAAACCTGGGTAGTTGAAACCCGTGGAATGGGTACCATGCAATATGACTTCAAAGGGTCTTCATTTGCTCACCGAACCTCTCCAATCCTATCACTGCTGCGTTTATGTCCCTGTACACATGCTTGATTCTCTTTCGGAGACATAGCAATCCATAGGTTTTAAGATACTTAAGAGTCAGGTACATTCTTAGGCGTTTAATATGCGGTGTTGAGTCCATTTCGCTGAGCAAGGAGTAGCTCTTGTCTATTCCATATTTGGCTTAAGGAACTTTATCTGTGCTCATTTCAATCTCTGGTTTTATGCAGCACCCCAACTCACCTTTACCCTTAAACAAGCATAAGTTGGTTTTCTAAATTTGAGACCCTGTTCTGTTCTGTAATTCAGTTCCTGTGTAGCCAAGTTTACATTCCGTGTATTACTGATATCTTATGATGTTTCTTTTTCTGTGTGACTTATTTCAGTTAGAATCATCGTACCTGAATCCACTCATTGTGCTGCTACGGGCCTGATGGCATAGATTTCACTGCTGAGTGATACTGCATTGTACGTAAGTACCACAAGTTCTTTATCCATTTTTCACTTTCTGTGATATTGAACTTGTACGGTAAACGAGGTTCTTGTAAACAGAGGCGTCCCAAACATTGGGGTGGCTGTGTCTTTTTGATTTTAATTTCCCTAAGCTATAGGACCATAAGTGGAAGTGGCCTAGGCTCTGTTGCTTTGTTTTTTAGATGTTTCAGGAAACACCATACACTTCTCCCAAGTGTCTGTTGGCAGTTTACATCCCGCCCATCAGCATAACAAGGCTCCCAGTTCTCCATGGCCTGTCCTGCCTTTCTGGATTTTACACTTTTTTCAGATGGCCCTTTTGACCGGGGGGAAGTGAGACTTCATTGTAGTGCAGATTTCCTTTGCAAGCTTGCTTGGTTGGCCAAAAAGGGCGTATGCGTTTTTTCCTGAATATATTCAGGAAAAAACGCATACGCCCTTTTTGGCCAAGTGCATCATTGTGGACGTTCTGCCTCTTTTCCTATGCTTTCAATGCAATTCCAGTCTACCTCCTGAAATCGGTTTCCTGCAATTCTGCCCCGCTTTCAAGTCCTCTTGGCAGCCTTACTTCAGTATATTTTTGGACGATAGTTGTCATTTATAACTCTGCAGGTTTGTGAATTACAGTGCCCCTGAGCTCCTTTCTTCAACTCGTTTTCTTGTGAGCTGGCCGCAACACCGCAGGATGGCTTCAGGCCCTAATCTGGTTCCGGCACGGCACGCTGAGCCTTTGGTTATTTCCTCTTCCTGGTGGGAAATGAGAGTTAAATTTGCCCGTCCAGACACCTCCAGCTAGTCTCTCATTGGTTCTCGCTATTCCTGTTCATCTTCCGCAGAAATTGCAAACTGGGCCAAACAGGAGGTTAAAGGGACTGACTCTCCAAGTCGGGAGAGTGTTAGTAAAGCGTCTGGAATGTTGCACCCGAGTACCAGGGTACGAAAACTGAGACATATTTGAACACGTCTCCCGATCACATGGTTGATCATACTCTAGGTTCCACATGCATGTTTTAGCTGAAGGAAGAATACCTTAAACCTGGGTAGTTGAAACCCGTGGAATGGGTACCATGCAATATGACTTCAAAGGGTCTTCATTTGCTCACCGAACCTCTCCAATCCTATCACTGCTGCGTTTATGTCCCTGTACACATGCTTGATTCTCTTTCGGAGACATAGCAATCCATAGGTTTTAAGATACTTAAGAGTCAGGTACATTCTTAGGCGTTTAATATGCGGTGTTGAGTCCATTTCGTTGAGCAAGGAGTAGCTCTTGTCTATTCCATATTTGGCTTAAGGAACTTTATCTGTGCTCATTTCAATCTCTGGTTTTATGCAGCACCCCAACTCACCTTTACCCTTAAACAAGCATAAGTTGGTTTTCTAAATTTGAGACCCTGTTCTGTTCTGTAATTCAGTTCCTGTGTAGCCAAGTTTACATTCCGTGTATTACTGATATCTTATGATGTTTCTTTTTCTGTGTGACTTATTTCAGTTAGAATCATCGTACCTGAATCCACTCATTGTGCTGCTACGGGCCTGATGACATAGATTTCACTGCTGAGTGATACTGCATTGTACGTAAGTACCACAAGTTCTTTATCCATTTTTCACTTTCTGTGATATTGAACTTGTACGGTAAACGAGGTTCTTGTAAACAGAGGCGTCCCAAACTTTGGGGTGGCTGTGTCTTTTTGATTTTAGTTTCCCTAAGCTATAGGACCATAAGTGGAAGTGCCCTAGGCTCTGTTGCTTTGTTTTTTAGATGTTTCAGGAAACACCATACACTTCTCCCGAGTGTCTGTTGGCAGTTTACATCCCGCCCATCAGCATAACAAGGCTCCCAGTTCTCCATGGCCTGTCCTGCCTTTCTGGATTTTACACTTTTTTCAGATGGCCCTTTTGACCGGGGGGAAGTGAGACTTCATTGTAGTGCAGATTTCCTTTGCAAGCTTGCTTGGTTGGCCAAAAAGGGCGTATGCGTTTTTTCCTGAATATATTCAGGAAAAAATGCATACGCCCTTTTTGGCCAAGTGCATCATTGTGGACGTTCTGCCTCTTTTCCTATGCTTTCAATGCAATTCCAGTCTACCTCCTGAAATCGGTTTCCTGCAATTCTGCCCCGCTTTCAAGTCCTCTTGGCACCCTTACTTCAGTATGTTTTTGGACGATAGTTGTCATTTATAACTCTGCAGGTTTGTGAATTACAGTGCCCCTGAGCTCCTTTCTTCAACTCGTTTTCTTGTGAGCTGGCCGCAACACCGCAGGATGGCTTCAGGCCCTAATCTGGTTCCGGCACGGCACGCTGAGCCTTTGGTTATTTCCTCTTCCTGGTGGGAAATGAGAGTTAAATTTGCCCGTCCAGACACCTCCAGCTAGTCTCTCATTGGTTCTCGCTATTCCTGTTCATCTTCCGCAGAAATTGCAAACTGGGCCAAACAGGAGGTTAAAGGGACTGACTCTCCAAGTCGGGAGAGTGTTAGTAAAGCGTCTGGAATGTTGCACCCGAGTACCAGGGTACGAAAACTGAGACATATTTGAACACGTCTCCCGATCACATGGTTGATCATACTCTAGGTTCCACATGCATGTTTTAGCTGAAGGAAGAATACCTTAAACCTGGGTAGTTGAAACCCGTGGAATGGGTACCATGCAATATGACTTCAAAGGGTCTTCATTTGCTCACCGAACCTCTCCAATCCTATCACTGCTGCGTTTATGTCCCTGTACACATGCTTGATTCTCTTTCGGAGACATAGCAATCCATAGGTTTTAAGATACTTAAGAGTCAGGTACATTCTTAGGCGTTTAATATGCGGTGTTGAGTCCATTTCGTTGAGCAAGGAGTAGCTCTTGTCTATTCCATATTTGGCTTAAGGAACTTTATCTGTGCTCATTTCAATCTCTGGTTTTATGCAGCACCCCAACTCACCTTTACCCTTAAACAAGCATAAGTTGGTTTTCTAAATTTGAGACCCTGTTCTGTTCTGTAATTCAGTTCCTGTGTAGCCAAGTTTACATTCCGTGTATTACTGATATCTTATGATGTTTCTTTTTCTGTGTGACTTATTTCAGTTAGAATCATCGTACCTGAATCCACTCATTGTGCTGCTACGGGCCTGATGACATAGATTTCACTGCTGAGTGATACTGCATTGTACGTAAGTACCACAAGTTCTTTATCCATTTTTCACTTTCTGTGATATTGAACTTGTACGGTAAACGAGGTTCTTGTAAACAGAGGCGTCCCAAACATTGGGGTGGCTGTGTCTTTTTGATTTTAGTTTCCCTAAGCTATAGGACCATAAGTGGAAGTGCCCTAGGCTCTGTTGCTTTGTTTTTTAGATGTTTCAGGAAACACCATACACTTCTCCCGAGTGTCTGTTGGCAGTTTACATCCCGCCCATCAGCATAACAAGGCTCCCAGTTCTCCATGGCCTGTCCTGCCTTTCTGGATTTTACACTTTTTTCAGATGGCCCTTTTGACCGGGGGGAAGTGAGACTTCATTGTAGTGCAGATTTCCTTTGCAAGCTTGCTTGGTTGGCCAAAAAGGGCGTATGCGTTTTTTCCTGAATATATTCAGGAAAAAATGCATACGCCCTTTTTGGCCAAGTGCATCATTGTGGACGTTCTGCCTCTTTTCCTATGCTTTCAATGCAATTCCAGTCTACCTCCTGAAATCGGTTTCCTGCAATTCTGCCCCGCTTTCAAGTCCTCTTGGCAGCCTTACTTCAGTATATTTTTGGACGATAGTTGTCATTTATAACTCTGCAGGTTTGTGAATTACAGTGCCCCTGAGCTCCTTTCTTCAACTCGTTTTCTTGTGAGCTGGCCGCAACACCGCAGGATGGCTTCAGGCCCTAATCTGGTTCCGGCACGGCACGCTGAGCCTTTGGTTATTTCCTCTTCCTGGTGGGAAATGAGAGTTAAATTTGCCCGTCCAGACACCTCCAGCTAGTCTCTCATTGGTTCTCGCTATTCCTGTTCATCTTCCGCAGAAATTGCAAACTGGGCCAAACAGGAGGTTAAAGGGACTGACTCTCCAAGTCGGGAGAGTGTTAGTAAAGCGTCTGGAATGTTGCACCCGAGTACCAGGGTATGAAAACTGAGACATATTTGAACACGTCTCCCGATCACATGGTTGATCATACTCTAGGTTCCACATGCATGTTTTAGCTGAAGGAAGAATACCTTAAACCTGGGTAGTTGAAACCCGTGGAATGGGTACCATGCAATATGACTTCAAAGGGTCTTCATTTGCTCACCGAACCTCTCCAATCCTATCACTGCTGCGTTTATGTCCCTGTACACATGCTTGATTCTCTTTCGGAGACATAGCAATCCATAGGTTTTAAGATACTTAAGAGTCAGGTACATTCTTAGGCGTTTAATATGCGGTGTTGAGTCCATTTCGTTGAGCAAGGAGTAGCTCTTGTCTATTCCATATTTGGCTTAAGGAACTTTATCTGTGCTCATTTCAATCTCTGGTTTTATGCAGCACCCCAACTCACCTTTACCCTTAAACAAGCATAAGTTGGTTTTCTAAATTTGAGACCCTGTTCTGTTCTGTAATTCAGTTCCTGTGTAGCCAAGTTTACATTCCGTGTATTACTGATATCTTATGATGTTTCTTTTTCTGTGTGACTTATTTCAGTTAGAATCATCGTACCTGAATCCACTCATTGTGCTGCTACGGGCCTGATGACATAGATTTCACTGCTGAGTGATACTGCATTGTACGTAAGTACCACAAGTTCTTTATCCATTTTTCACTTTCTGTGATATTGAACTTGTACGGTAAACGAGGTTCTTGTAAACAGAGGCGTCCCAAACATTGGGGTGGCTGTGTCTTTTTGATTTTAGTTTCCCTAAGCTATAGGACCATAAGTGGAAGTGCCCTAGGCTCTGTTGCTTTGTTTTTTAGATGTTTCAGGAAACACCATACACTTCTCCCGAGTGTCTGTTGGCAGTTTACATCCCGCCCATCAGCATAACAAGGCTCCCAGTTCTCCATGGCCTGTCCTGCCTTTCTGGATTTTACACTTTTTTCAGATGGCCCTTTTGACCGGGGGGAAGTGAGACTTCATTGTAGTGCAGATTTCCTTTGCAAGCTTGCTTGGTTGGCCAAAAAGGGCGTATGCGTTTTTTCCTGAATATATTCAGGAAAAAACGCATACGCCCTTTTTGGCCAAGTGCATCATTGTGGACGTTCTGCCTCTTTTCCTATGCTTTCAATGCAATTCCAGTCTACCTCCTGAAATCGGTTTCCTGCAATTCTGCCCCGCTTTCAAGTCCTCTTGGCAGCCTTACTTCAGTATATTTTTGGACGATAGTTGTCATTTATAACTCTGCAGGTTTGTGAATTACAGTGCCCCTGAGCTCCTTTCTTCAACTCGTTTTCTTGTGAGCTGGCCGCAACACCGCAGGATGGCTTCAGGCCCTAATCTGGTTCCGGCACGGCACGCTGAGCCTTTGGTTATTTCCTCTTCCTGGTGGGAAATGAGAGTTAAATTTGCCCGTCCAGACACCTCCAGCTAGTCTCTCATTGGTTCTCGCTATTCCTGTTCATCTTCCGCAGAAATTGCAAACTGGGCCAAACAGGAGTTTAAAGGGACTGACTCTCCAAGTCGGGAGAGTGTTAGTAAAGCGTCTGGAATGTTGCACCCGAGTACCAGGGTACGAAAACTGAGACATATTTGAACACGTCTCCCGATCACATGGTTGATCATACTCTAGGTTCCACATGCATGTTTTAGCTGAAGGAAGAATACCTTAAACCTGGGTAGTTGAAACCCGTGGAATGGGTACCATGCAATATGACTTCAAAGGGTCTTCATTTGCTCACCGAACCTCTCCAATCCTATCACTGCTGCGTTTATGTCCCTGTACACATGCTTGATTCTCTTTCGGAGACATAGCAATCCATAGGTTTTAAGATACTTAAGAGTCAGGTACATTCTTAGGCGTTTAATATGCGGTGTTGAGTCCATTTCGTTGAGCAAGGAGTAGCTCTTGTCTATTCCATATTTGGCTTAAGGAACTTTATCTGTGCTCATTTCAATCTCTGGTTTTATGCAGCACCCCAACTCACCTTTACCCTTAAACAAGCATAAGTTGGTTTTCTAAATTTGAGACCCTGTTCTGTTCTGTAATTCAGTTCCTGTGTAGCCAAGTTTACATTCCGTGTATTACTGATATCTTATGATGTTTCTTTTTCTGTGTGACTTATTTCAGTTAGAATCATCGTACCTGAATCCACTCATTGTGCTGCTACGGGCCTGATGGCATAGATTTCACTGCTGAGTGATACTGCATTGTACGTAAGTACCACAAGTTCTTTATCCATTTTTCACTTTCTGTGATATTGAACTTGTACGGTAAACGAGGTTCTTGTAAACAGAGGCGTCCCAAACATTGGGGTGGCTGTGTCTTTTTGATTTTAATTTCCCTAAGCTATAGGACCATAAGTGGAAGTGCCCTAGGCTCTGTTGCTTTGTTTTTTAGATGTTTCAGGAAACACCATACACTTCTCCCGAGTGTCTGTTGGCAGTTTACATCCCGCCCATCAGCATAACAAGGCTCCCAGTTCTCCATGGCCTGTCCTGCCTTTCTGGATTTTACAGTTTTTTCAGATGGCCCTTTTGACCGGGGGGAAGTGAGACTTCATTGTAGTGCAGATTTCCTTTGCAAGCTTGCTTGGTTGGCCAAAAAGGGCGTATGCGTTTTTTCCTGAATATATTCAGGAAAAAACGCATACGCCCTTTTTGGCCAAGTGCATCATTGTGGACGTTCTGCCTCTTTTCCTATGCTTTCAATGCAATTCCAGTCTACCTCCTGAAATCGGTTTCCTGCAATTCTGCCCCGCTTTCAAGTCCTCTTGGCAGCCTTACTTCAGTATATTTTTGGACGATAGTTGTCATTTATAACTCTGCAGGTTTGTGAATTACAGTGCCCCTGAGCTCCTTTCTTCAACTCGTTTTCTTGTGAGCTGGCCGCAACACCGCAGGATGGCTTCAGGCCCTAATCTGGTTCCGGCACGGCACGCTGAGCCTTTGGTTATTTCCTCTTCCTGGTGGGAAATGAGAGTTAAATTTGCCCGTCCAGACACCTCCAGCTAGTCTCTCATTGGTTCTCGCTATTCCTGTTCATCTTCCGCAGAAATTGCAAACTGGGCCAAACAGGAGTTTAAAGGGACTGACTCTCCAAGTCGGGAGAGTGTTAGTAAAGCGTCTGGAATGTTGTACCCGAGTACCAGGGTACGAAAACTGAGACATATTTGAACACGTCTCCCGATCACATGGTTGATCATACTCTAGATTCCACATGCATGTTTTAGCTGAAGGAAGAATACCTTAAACCTGGGTAGTTGAAACCCGTGGAATGGGTACCATGCAATATGACTTCAAAGGGTCTTCATTTGCTCACCGAACCTCTCCAATCCTATCACTGCTGCGTTTATGTCCCTGTACACATGCTTGATTCTCTTTCGGAGACATAGCAATCCATAGGTTTTAAGATACTTAAGAGTCAGGTACATTCTTAGGCGTTTAATATGCGGTGTTGAGTCCATTTCGTTGAGCAAGGAGTAGCTCTTGTCTATTCCATATTTGGCTTAAGGAACTTTATCTGTGCTCATTTCAATCTCTGGTTTTATGCAGCACCCCAACTCACCTTTACCCTTAAACAAGCATAAGTTGGTTTTCTAAATTTGAGACCCTGTTCTGTTCTGTAATTCAGTTCCTGTGTAGCCAAGTTTACATTCCGTGTATTACTGATATCTTATGATGTTTCTTTTTCTGTGTGACTTATTTCAGTTAGAATCATCGTACCTGAATCCACTCATTGTGCTGCTACGGGCCTGATGGCATAGATTTCACTGCTGAGTGATACTGCATTGTACGTAAGTACCACAAGTTCTTTATCCATTTTTCACTTTCTGTGATATTGAACTTGTACGGTAAACGAGGTTCTTGTAAACAGAGGCGTCCCAAACTTTGGGGTGGCTGTGTCTTTTTGATTTTAATTTCCCTAAGCTATAGGACCATAAGTGGAAGTGGCCTAGGCTCTGTTGCTTTGTTTTTTAGATGTTTCAGGAAACACCATACACTTCTCCCGAGTGTCTGTTGGCAGTTTACATCCCGCCCATCAGCATAACAAGGCTCCCAGTTCTCCATGGCCTGTCCTGCCTTTCTGGATTTTACACTTTTTTCAGATGGCCCTTTTGACCGGGGGGAAGTGAGACTTCATTGTAGTGCAGATTTCCTTTGCAAGCTTGCTTGGTTGGCCAAAAAGGGCGTATGCGTTTTTTCCTGAATATATTCAGGAAAAAACGCATACGCCCTTTTTGGCCAAGTGCATCATTGTGGACGTTCTGCCTCTTTTCCTATGCTTTCAATGCAATTCCAGTCTACCTCCTGAAATCGGTTTCCTGCAATTCTGCCCCGCTTTCAAGTCCTCTTGGCAGCCTTACTTCAGTATATTTTTGGACGATAGTTGTCATTTATAACTCTGCAGGTTTGTGAATTACAGTGCCCCTGAGCTCCTTTCTTCAACTCGCTTTCTTGTGAGCTGGCCGCAACACCGCAGGATGGCTTCAGGCCCTAATCTGGTTCCGGCACGGCACGCTGAGCCTTTGGTTATTTCCTCTTCCTGGTGGGAAATGAGAGTTAAATTTGCCCGTCCAGACACCTCCAGCTAGTCTCTCATTGGTTCTCGCTATTCCTGTTCATCTTCCGCAGAAATTGCAAACTGGGCCAAACAGGAGGTTAAAGGGACTGACTCTCCAAGTCGGGAGAGTGTTAGTAAAGCGTCTGGAATGTTGCACCCGAGTACCAGGGTACGAAAACTGAGACATATTTGAACACGTCTCCCGATCACATGGTTGATCATACTCTAGGTTCCACATGCATGTTTTAGCTGAAGGAAGAATACCTTAAACCTGGGTAGTTGAAACCCGTGGAATGGGTACCATGCAATATGACTTCAAAGGGTCTTCATTTGCTCACCGAACCTCTCCAATCCTATCACTGCTGCGTTTATGTCCCTGTACACATGCTTGATTCTCTTTCGGAGACATAGCAATCCATAGGTTTTAAGATACTTAAGAGTCAGGTACATTCTTAGGCGTTTAATATGCGGTGTTGAGTCCATTTCGTTGAGCAAGGAGTAGCTCTTGTCTATTCCATATTTGGCTTAAGGAACTTTATCTGTGCTCATTTCAATCTCTGGTTTTATGCAGCACCCCAACTCACCTTTACCCTTAAACAAGCATAAGTTGGTTTTCTAAATTTGAGACCCTGTTCTGTTCTGTAATTCAGTTCCTGTGTAGCCAAGTTTACATTCCGTGTATTACTGATATCTTATGATGTTTCTTTTTCTGTGTGACTTATTTCAGTTAGAATCATCGTACCTGAATCCACTCATTGTGCTGCTATGGGCCTGATGGCATAGATTTCACTGCTGAGTGATACTGCATTGTACGTAAGTACCACAAGTTCTTTATCCATTTTTCACTTTCTGTGATATTGAACTTGTACGGTAAACGAGGTTCTTGTAAACAGAGGCGTCCCAAACATTGGGGTGGCTGTGTCTTTTTGATTTTAATTTCCCTAAGCTATAGGACCATAAGTGGAAGTGCCCTAGGCTCTGTTGCTTTGTTTTTTAGATGTTTCAGGAAACACCATACACTTCTCCCGAGTGTCTGTTGGCAGTTTACATCCCGCCCATCAGCATAACAAGGCTCCCAGTTCTCCATGGCCTGTCCTGCCTTTCTGGATTTTACACTTTTTTCAGATGGCCCTTTTGACCGGGGGGAAGTGAGACTTCATTGTAGTGCAGATTTCCTTTGCAAGCTTGCTTGGTTGGCCAAAAAGGGCGTATGCGTTTTTTCCTGAATATATTCAGGAAAAAATGCATACGCCCTTTTTGGCCAAGTGCATCATTGTGGACGTTCTGCCTCTTTTCCTATGCTTTCAATGCAATTCCAGTCTACCTCCTGAAATCGGTTTCCTGCAATTCTGCCCCGCTTTCAAGTCCTCTTGGCAGCCTTACTTCAGTATATTTTTGGACGATAGTTGTCATTTATAACTCTGCAGGTTTGTGAATTACAGTGCCCCTGAGCTCCTTTCTTCAACTCGTTTTCTTGTGAGCTGGCCGCAACACCGCAGGATGGCTTCAGGCCCTAATCTGGTTCCGGCACGGCACGCTGAGCCTTTGGTTATTTCCTCTTCCTGGTGGGAAATGAGAGTTAAATTTGCCCGTCCAGACACCTCCAGCTAGTCTCTCATTGGTTCTCGCTATTCCTGTTCATCTTCCGCAGAAATTGCAAACTGGGCCAAACAGGAGGTTAAAGGGACTGACTCTCCAAGTCGGGAGAGTGTTAGTAAAGCGTCTGGAATGTTGCACCCGAGTACCAGGGTACGAAAACTGAGACATATTTGAACACGTCTCCCGATCACATGGTTGATCATACTCTAGGTTCCACATGCATGTTTTAGCTGAAGGAAGAATACCTTAAACCTGGGTAGTTGAAACCCGTGGAATGGGTACCATGCAATATGACTTCAAAGGGTCTTCATTTGCTCACCGAACCTCTCCAATCCTATCACTGCTGCGTTTATGTCCCTGTACACATGCTTGATTCTCTTTCGGAGACATAGCAATCCATAGGTTTTAAGATACTTAAGAGTCAGGTACATTCTTAGGCGTTTAATATGCGGTGTTGAGTCCATTTCGCTGAGCAAGGAGTAGCTCTTGTCTATTCCATATTTGGCTTAAGGAACTTTATCTGTGCTCATTTCAATCTCTGGTTTTATGCAGCACCCCAACTCACCTTTACCCTTAAACAAGCATAAGTTGGTTTTCTAAATTTGAGACCCTGTTCTGTTCTGTAATTCAGTTCCTGTGTAGCCAAGTTTACATTCCGTGTATTACTGATATCTTATGATGTTTCTTTTTCTGTGTGACTTATTTCAGTTAGAATCATCGTACCTGAATCCACTCATTGTGCTGCTACGGGCCTGATGGCATAGATTTCACTGCTGAGTGATACTGCATTGTACGTAAGTACCACAAGTTCTTTATCCATTTTTCACTTTCTGTGATATTGAACTTGTACGGTAAACGAGGTTCTTGTAAACAGAGGCGTCCCAAACATTGGGGTGGCTGTGTCTTTTTGATTTTAATTTCCCTAAGCTATAGGACCATAAGTGGAAGTGGCCTAGGCTCTGTTGCTTTGTTTTTTAGATGTTTCAGGAAACACCATACACTTC